>NC_079168.1:36313546-36428546 GCF_947568905.1 Ostrea edulis
AGACAGACAGATTCCTAAATACCCCCCTGAACTTCGTTCACGGGGGGTATAATGAGAAAAGAGATTTAATACAATACATGTTCACTTCATGTCACATTGGCCCTGCCATAGGACCTGAACTCCTGACCAAGGGACCATGCCAGCGTTTTTTCCATTACCTACTAGTACCAGTACCCACTCAATGGGGAAAAATTGAGTCAAAATCGAACAAATTGGGAATTTTCTGCCAATGAATCGGCAAATGATTTCAACTAAAAGAAGAAAAAAATAAAGAACAAAACAATTTTTTACGGTAACATTTGCTTTTGTGAGACATCAGGAATCGTCGTAGGCTCGTTCTAGAATCGTTGTTGCTTTACAACACGCGCACTACCGTGATCTATACTTTCGATTTAATACCAGAAGTGAACATTTTAATTAACTCGTACAACGTTTCAGACTAAGTAAATTACGATGTCAGCTGTCTATTTTTCGGTACGTGAATTGGGAATTTTAAGTCTCAAAATTGGGAAAAATCAACGTTTTTTTTTTGGTTTTTTTTTGGCATTGGTAATGTTTATCGGTATCAGTTATATAGGGGGGGGGGGGGGGGGGGGGGGGGGGGGGGGGGGGGGGGGGGAGGGACGCTGCATGAATTTCACAATTTAAGAAGAGGGCTTCATTGACATCATATACATGCATTTAGTTTTTCTCCCACATGTGTGGGAATCGAGAAGATTTTTGAAAATAATCTTGGCCTTTTTAAAAGCATATTTGGCCCCGCCCATAGGCCCCGGGGGTGGTAAGGTAATAAAGTTCACGATTTACATTCCTTGAGATGCTTCACACCAAAAGTTTTAACAATTGGCTATCATGATGTAGTTTTCAAGAAGTTAAAAATGTAACATTGTTAATGGACAACACACGGCGCACGATGACAGAGACCAATTTAATGGCAATAGTCATCTGACTACTTTAAGTACAGGAAAGGCATCTTTTAGGGTTCCACTGTCCCAGCTGTTATTGACTATAACCTTAATAGTAACATATTTGTCAGTCACAACCAATAAACAAGCTTGACACATGGATCCACTGGTCAACTGTCTTTCACTGACTGCATAATCTGAATAAGATCTGCAAACTACGTTTACACGCATTTATCATGAATACATTTTCAAAATTGTTTGAGTAGCAAGGAAAAAAAAAAGAAATTGATTATGAACAATTGGGGCCTTTTTAAGATTTCCCCTTAAATTCAACATATTTTTAGGAATTTTAGCAAAAATAAAATAAATAAATAAATAAATGTGGAATTTTAAAAGAAATTTTAGGACCGCTGGACAGCCTATTAGTAGGTTTCGGGTGCGATTGAATTTGAATATATATGAAAATATATAAATATTGTATGTAGTTGAGGGTAACATTGAAAATTTTCACCCCGAGAAAACCTTTGTCAACCGAGGCGTAGCCGAGGTTGACAATGGTTTCTCGAGGGGTGAAAATTTCAATGTTATCCTCAACTACATGCAATATTTGTTTTATTATACTGAATGTTATGTAAACAGGAAAGCAGAAAAACTTACGTCTGTTGACATTTGATCAATCACTGTCATACGACATTTCGTATATCGATGCGGGTATTCCTGTTTATTACAAACGCTCAAATGACGTCGTCTAACAATCTACGGCGAACCGTTCGCGCATAAATTTGACGCATGTGATAATTTTTTATAATATCACCCGTAGTCAAGTACTGTTACCCGTTGCTAGATATTATCACCCTGGGTCGCGTGCTATCTGTTCTCAGAGGGTAACAATATGTTTTTTCAAATGCTTCTCGACCAATCAGATTCGAGTATTGTAAATGAAAGTATAATAATTGAAATTAACACATTCGTTGCTGATATAAAATTTTAAAATCTAGTTATATCCGTTTTATTTCATTTCTTGATAATGAATATAGGCTGCAAAATTATTCAGACAACCTGTCATAAGTATGTCGGACTGGCAAAATGTACTTGTATGTCTCTCTGAATGACTGGCTCCTAAAAGTTCTGTCAGAATTCTTCTCATATTTACATGCTGTTAAGTTTGATAAGGGCGTGTAAGTTTTGGTATTAAATTGTTTTCTTTCCTTTTGAGACTTCCATATTTACTGACAGGACATCAGCTACCCGGCACCCTAATACATGTACGTATTGTGATTCCTAGAGATCAATTGTGATTGTACTTGTTGTTTTTCACTCCAATTCGTGGGGATCCGAGTTAGAACACGGACACCTGAAGTGTGGATAGCTTATATAGATCTTATGTACATTACCCTTCCCCCCTTTCTAGAAAGAAATTATTTTTATACAGAACCAATAATTTATCCAAAATATGTTATTTCCCCCACTGATCACTCTCATAAGTCGTTTCAACCTTCTGTCATCTTCACAAGTCAAGGGTTATTGATTCGTTACCTCACACTAACCCTTGACATCAGTCGCTATTTAAAAGTTGGGCTCGAGAAGAAGCAATATGATTGGTTTGCAGCCTGAAGCTGCAAACCAATCAGACAACGGCTTTTATAGTCGGTCGAAAACAAAACTAAACAGTAAACACGCATGGCGACGGCATTATGGTGTAGAATTTGTGGCCAATTAGTACAAGACAGATACCGTCGATTGATTTTCGGGAGTTCGTTTTGCTTGAAGAAACAATTAGACGAGGGTTCGGGGTATGAGCCGAATGAAAATGACGGATTGTCGAAGTACGTTTGTCGACTATGTTTTAATAAATTAAACAAATTGTCCAAAATAATGGAACAACTTCGTAAGATAGCGATTTACCACTGCCGGTTTTAGTCCCAATAAAAACATCTTTTCCTTCTCTGATACATGATATCGAAAGCTTTTGGTTTTCAGTCAAATGATCGAGTTGATATTTTTCACATATCTTTTCGTCAACGGACGCCATTTTTTACTTTCTGTTCATTCCCTTACCAAACTTTCATCTGAAACAAGAAATCCCATTGGCTGATTAATTTTAGCGTATTGCGTCATCCTTCTTCTCGAGCCCAACTTTTAAATAGCAACTGATGTCAAGGGTTAGTGCGAGGTAACGAATCAATAACCCTTGACTTGTGAAGATGCCTTCTGTAAGCTTTAGAGATGACCACTTGTGATATACTAATATATGTATTATAATCTCACAAGTGTTCATCTCTAAAGCTTACCGAAGGTTAAAACTGACCCTTCAGAACGACTTATGGGGGCGATCGGTGAGGAAATGACATATTTTCTGTATAAAAAAAATTTCTTTTTAGAGAGGGGGGGGGGTATGTACATAAGATCTATACAAGCTATCCACTCTTCAGGTTCCCGTATAGGTTAGAATAGGTCCCCAGTATCCCATGCTTGTCGTAAGAGGCGACTAAATGGGACGGTCTTTCGGATGAGACCGCAAAAACTGAGGTCCTGTGTCACAACAGGCGTAGCATGATAAAGATGACAAAGCTCTCTCGGTTTTTGCGGTCTCATCCGAAGGACAGCGCCATTTAGACGCCTCTTACAACAAGCAAGGGGTACTGAGGACTTATTCTAACCCAAATCCAATGTACAAATGATTGACTGTATCTTGCTTAACGTCTGTCTCGAGAAATTTTCACTGATATGGAGACGTTACCAAGACCGGTGAAGGGCTTCAAATTTAGGCCTGTGCTCGGCGCTAATGGCCTTTGAGCAGTGAGGGTTCTATAGCGTGCCACACCTACTGCGACACGGGACATCAGTTTTTAAGGTCATCTCTGAGGACCCTTGACATTCACACCTGATGCCGAGCGTTTGGCGATGGAACACTACCTGTTTTACGACTTAGGTCTGTCGCGGCCGGGATTCGAACCCCGGCCTTCCGCATACGGAGCGAACGCTCTAACCTCTAGGCCACCGCGGCGGTCATTTGTTTGCTTTTTGCTGTTTTCCGCCACACTCAACTATTTTTTTCAGTTATCTGGTGGTGCCCAGTTTTTATTAGTGGAAGAGAGAACCCAGATAAAATGTACCTGGGAAGAGACCACCGACCTTCCGAAAGTAAACTGGGAAACTTTCTCACTTACCGGCGAGAGCGGAATTCGAACTTGCGCCGACCAGAGGTGAGAGGCCGTGTGATTAAGTAGACCAAATGGCCTAAGTAATACATTCAGTGTACCGAGGGTCAATTGATGTAATACAGTATTTGCCCGGATAATTTCCTACATTTGAAGTTCTAATCTTAAATAAATTTATGAGCATTGAAAACAGAATGTCTTACTTAGAGGGGTGGTAGAATGCCATTTCATTGATTTTTCTTTCCCTTTTCCTTAATTTTGATATAACTCCTGATTTGTAACCAAAAATCCTTCTGATTTCCTAATTATTTTATGCTAAAAAGTGCTTGACAGGCTGCCTATTAGGAAAGTTCTAGTTCCCCTGTTGACATTGCATTGGTTCTTCATGAAACATCTTTAAAATTCTAGTTGAATTCCTATTTAGGGTCATTCCAAGTTTTTTTTTTTTTTACACACCCTACAACTAGAAGCAACTTTAAGACTGACAAGTCAAAAAGAGCCCCGCAGTGTTAGAGAGACCCCCGCAATGTTAGACAGGGCCCCCTCAATAAAATTCTAAGTCCCATAACTCTGTAATATCAAAGCCGATGAATCTTAAAATCGGAAGGGGTCATCCCCTGCCAAATCCAAGTTATTATGTATAAGATTTATGTTATCGTGTGCCATAGAAAGTGATGACAGAGAGACAAGGCAGATTACTAAAGTGCATCCACGACCACCATATAGATATGGTAGGACCTCTTAATAATAACTCAGACTTTCCTTAAAGTCACGTCACACCTACAGATTATGAGCGAAGGCAGTGCATGTACAACTGCATGTTTGATGTTCCCCTAATGAAAGGTAGCAAACGCACAGCTCTGACCAAATATGTTTAAATCTAATATCAGTCGAGTCCTTTGATCAGCCGACTAAGTGTATAGTGAAATGAGCGAAGGTCGGTATTTTTAATATCTGTATCATATCGATGGACGTTCGGCATGGTTTTAGTGTAGGACATCATCATGATATTCTTTTTCGAAACCAAGTAATTGGATGGAAGGGTGATATATAATTCATCACAGGATGACACCAGGAACAGATGATCCACTATAAAATTGTTTTCGTTAACAACATAATTAGTCTTTAACCGAAGTACCCTTACAAAGAATGACCTTGAAATGCGATACCGTGTTCAACACCGAACAATCAAACACTTGGAATACCAAGATGAAATTTTAATTCATTTCATTTCAATTTAAAAAAAAACAACAACCCGAAATTGGGTTAACCATTCATGACAAGTACAGCGTTACGTCTGTAAATACGCACAAACGTATTCGTTGCGTTTTCATTTAAGGTAGTATTATTATATACATACATACATGTCATATATGAATAATTGTGCGATACTTCACTTTGCTACGCAATTTTTTTAAAACGATAATAGCTAACAATAGAAACGGGGATTAGCAGGTTGCAGACAACAACAAGGGATTTTCAAGTTTTTCCGTTTCGTGCTTATTTTATAATTTAGAATTTTAAAGACATGCTTACTTCCGATTTAGCTAACAATCAGACGATTTCGTTCATTTATATAATACCATTATTAAAAAGACGGATGTCAACAAAATATAGATATATTGTTAAAAAATGAAAATTGACATCCTACTATATTGGCCAGTAAGTGTATGTTATTATGAGGGAGCTACCGGTAAATGGGGATGTCAGGACCGACTTCCAACATCGGAAATGTAATTTGCTAAGTGTAACCTATATGAAATTCAATATCAGATTTGTAATGCCGAAGTCACCGTAATTGTAAAAATAAATCATGACAAATGAAGACTTATAATTTTTGATAGCTGGCATGGCATGTCTTTTTGCTTTGATCAGTTATTTTGTTGATTAACAACAATTCATTCGTTTCAATATTTTCCTTTACCGATCGGCGATTGAGATAAAATAAAATTGAATACAAATATCTAGATCAATATGGTTTTTTTTTTTTTTTTTTTTTTTTTTTTTTTTTTATAGAAGATCCTTCAAAATTAATTCAAACGCGAGCATATGTACATGTATCCTTTCTATGTGACTTTTATTTTAAGGTAAAAGGATCGAGAAACACACCTCTCTTGCAAACATTTCCTTAACCTGGTACTTGCATAGGATATAACTCCGTAGTTAAAATATTCACGACGATAAACCGGAAATGACGATCGGAGACAATATGTTGATAAAAAACACGGGCATGGCATCTTCACAAGTCAAGGGTTATTGATTCGTTACCTCGCACTAACCCTTGACATCAGTTGCTATTTAAAAGTTGGGCTCGAGAAGAAGGATGACGCAATACGCTAAAATTAATCAGCCAATGGGATTTCTTGTTTCAGATGAAAGTTTGGTAAGGGAATGAACAGAAAGTAAAAAATGGCGTCCGTTGACGAAAAGATATGTGAAAAATATCAACTCGATCATTTGACTGAAAACCAAAAGCTTTCGATATCATGTATCAGAGAAGGAAAAGATGTTTTTATTGGGACTAAAACCGGCAGTGGTAAATCGCTATCTTACGAAGTTGTTCCATTATTTTGGACAATTTGTTTAATTTATTAAAACATAGTCGACAAACGTACTTCGACAATCCGTCATTTTCATTCGGCTCATACCCCGAACCCTCGTCTAATTGTTTCTTCAAGCAAAACGAACTCCCGAAAATCAATCGACGGTATCTGTCTTGTACTAATTGGCCACAAATTCTACACCATAATGCCGTCGCCATGCGTGTTTACTGTTTAGTTTTGTTTTCGACCGACTATAAAAGCCGTTGTCTGATTGGTTTGCAGCTTCAGGCTGCAAACCAATCATATTGCTTCTTCTCGAGCCCAACTTTTAAATAGCGACTGATGTCAAGGGTTAGTGTGAGGTAACGAATCAATAACCCTTGACTTGTGAAGATGCGGGCATGGAAGAACTCGAAAATCCCCTGGTAATCAATTCAAGATACATTATAAATATCTAATAAAACAATTACATATTATATGTAACATTAAAACATAAAAGTACACTACATCTATGCATACAGGCGATTAAACATATTAAATAGACAAATAGAAATCCATATCTTACCCATGTATGCTTGACAGCGTGTCTGTTGACCATTTCATTCAACCGATGACGTCACATATTCATGTGATTTTACCCAGAGCGTGGGATATTACATCTAGACTATCAAGCAACACTCACTGCAGTAAAAGGACACATCAGAGAGAATATGCTCAATGTCAGTATACATGACATGACGAACTGGCAATGGAAAGAGGGGTGGGGGAGGGTGGTAAATATATGTCGTATTTCATATAAGGGCATGAAAAAGGTGAAGGTGTTTCTATTTAACATATCATTTTATGGTTGTTTTAAAGAGAGAAATCCATACGAAAAGTTGCATGCTTTCAGACCCCCCTCTTCCCTCTTCACTATTTATACCGCTGAACGAAACTTAATTATTCACGACTCCATGGTTTACTTTAAGGTGGGAAAATATTTAACGATACAGCTATCATCCCGGGAGATCCGGGTTAAAATAGGTCCTCGGTACCCCTTGCTTGTCGTAAGAGGCGACAAAATGGGGCCTCGGTCCTTCAGATGTGACCGCAAAAACCGAGGCCCCGTGTTACAGCAGGTGTGGTACCATAAAGATCCCCTGTTCAAGGGCCGTAAGCGCCGAGCATAGGCCTAAAATTGGCAGCCCTTCGCCAGTAAAAAGACGTCACCATATGAAAGAATGATTGATTGAATATTGTTTACCGTCCCTCTCGAGAATATTTCACTCATATGGAGACGTCACCACTGGCAGTGATGGGCTGCAAAATTTAGGCTTATGCTCGGCGCTTATGGCCATTGAGCAGGGAGGGATCTTTATCGTGCCACACCTGCTGTGACACGGGACCTCGGTTTTTGCGGTCTTGTCCGAAGAACCGCCCCATTTAATCGCCTCTTACGACAAGCAAGGGGGTACCGTGGACCTATTCTAACCCGGATCACCATATGAGAGAAAAATTCTCGAGTGAGAGAGAGACGCTAAACAATATACAAACGATACATATATGTGTGCTATTGTGGCACTTTCAAATAGAATCCTCCGTGGCCGAGTGGTTGGAGCATCGCGCTCAAAATCACACGGCCTCTCACCTCTATCGGCGCGGGTTCGAATCCTGCTCGCGCCGGTAAGCGAGAAAGTTTCCTAGTTTACTTTCGGAAGGTCGGTGGTCTCTTCCCAGGTGCATTGTATCTTGGTTCTCTCTTCCACCAACAAAAACTGGGCGCCACCATATAACTGAAAAATTGTTGAGTGTGGCGGAAACATCAAATCAAATAGAATCGAGCCTAAGAAGTGTTTTGTTTTTATCCAATCCATGCTGTGGCTAAAGTTTTGAAGAATCCATTTAAAAGACTCAGTTTAAATGCTGTACGATTACCAACGTGACACTTGATAAGTCAAGAAACCTAGCACTGTCATGATGGGACTTAAAAAAACCCAACCCATTACAGGTATGGATTTACACAAGTACATATGTACACTACTGAGGAACAATAGTTTTGAACTTAAATAATGGTTCACCATGGATGATGGTCATAAGAGTTTCATGAGCATCTACATTATAACAACACTGCCGTCTCTATATGAGGAAAATATTCTCGAAAGGGATGTTAAACAATATTCAATCAATCAGTGTAACGACACTGCCTCGACAAGAATTATGTCTTTCTCCAAATGACCTCCTCATTACACACCATTAATCATAGCAGCATACGTGGTCAAGGCATGCAGCTTTTTTGATCCGATGTAGATATCTTTCTTAAAAGAAATTTAGAGCCATTATCCAGGGGACCTAGACATTGTCCAAGTGACCTTGGGATATGATCACATTGAAAAGATATAACTAAACTTTGTATAAATGAACTTGGCTAAGGTCATGCCATATGCACGTTTGCTGTCAATTATGAAAGAGTATTCTGTACATTTCTCTTCTTTACATTCTCCATGTGGCTTTGTCTTTAAAAGGATCTGCATTTATTCACAAAGTAAGAGTGACCTTTGCATCCAATGTCTAACAATAAATTAATCTCTGCTCCAAACAGAATTTCATATGGTTTCCTAATGATATTCAGATATCTAACCGGACGTGGAAACTTAGTGGTGAGGGTGCTAGCTTCGTAAAGAGGAGGTCCCCGGTTCAATTTCTCTATCCTGAATTCGCGTAAAACTACATGGAAATGTCGATCGTTTGGCGAAGGAGCAATCAGTATCTACGTTTACGTGTTAGATTTGACGCGTCCATGGTACGAATGAGGCTCGAACTCATGACCTTCCGGTTACAAAGCAAACGCTCTACCACTGAGCGGCTCCATGTAGAACTTTGTATTCGGCGCACCCGCGCGTAAATCGTGGTCAATGTATTCCAATATAATTTATGCTGTGGTAATAAGCACTCAAATGAGTTTGATTTTTATTAATGTTTTAATCTGCCCGAGGGCTGACTAATTAAGATACGAATAACTTCAAATGTCCTTTCATTGAATTGTGTGAGTTGAGAGTAATTCATTCCTGATACATTGTAACTTCGTGTTCAGTGAAACAGGAACCTTTATATGCTATAATAACACTTAATTTTTTTTTTAAAGATGTTTATCAATACACTGTAAATGGCATATATTTACACGATTCATTTAACACCCTTTTCACAAATATTTTAAGTTTTGATTTTTTAATGCTTTAAAATTCCTCTAATTTTATAATTTCGTTATTTTTTGTTTCAAAGAAATAATTTTTTGAGGTTCAAATATATCCAGAAATTTACGGAACAAAACCATTGAATTGACAAGGAAACACTTTAGCGACAAAGGTTTTTGGCATCTTGACCAAATGTAGTACTTGACCTGTTGTGCTTTCACCGGCGTTCGTAACTCGGTACTGTGTCGTTAACAGCATTTTCTCGTCTTTTTGCAGCTGTTCGGATCACGTCTCTTCTTGGATTTATTTTCTTATTTAGAAACTTTTTTAATCTTTTGTCTCAATACCAATGTGACATTTCCCCCCACATTCATGATATACCAGATGACTCCCTAAGCTTTTTTTTTTTAAAACCTGAACTTGTTATTAACATCGCCTGGTTTTGTTTTACGGAAATACATGTACATGTAGCTTGCACGAATTTCGAGCCCAATCAAAAAGAATTATGATTTCCTTCGCAAGTTTTAGCTATCATATTTGATAAACATAACATATTTTGCCTTAATCTGTATGTTTACATTTGAGAAATTGCAATTTTAGGTGCGAATATACACAGTAGGTTCTACTTTTATTTGCTTTAAAAAATATCAGAGTTCATTCCCAGTGTTGTATGTCTATCAGACCTCATACTTTTTATCAATTATTATGTTGATGATTCATACCGGTACTGTAATTGTTAATAAAATTATTTTAAAAGTGTTTACTACAACTCTCGTCTGTACCTCCATATGAGTGAAAAATTCTCGAGAGAGACGTTAAACAAGATACAATCCTCTGTACCTACTTGATGCCAGAGCCCCCTCCCCCTCTTCCCTCCGTTGACATAGCTGCTTCTAAATGCCATTTTAAATCGAAACCGTGCATAAGAACCCGATTCATGACATATTTGGAAAGATGGGATAAATTTGCAGATAAACTGGCCTGTATCTGCACTATATGAGCGTGCATTTTTATGCGTTTACGCACTGTTCTTTACAGTGAATACATGTTATAGTTTGAATCCCAATTGTAACTCCTCCCAGAGCCACAGTTTCAACAATTCATAATTTGCATTTCATAAAGATTTTTTCAATTGTGAGGCACTTGCTGTGTCTCCATTCACCGCGAGCGACTTCCAGTGAAATGTTGAGCCCGATACGTACAATTAAATGCAACTAGCACACTGAGCTACCGCGACAGGTTATGATGTATTCTTACCATAACGCTTGTTATATTTCTATGAGTGAAAAAAAAATCCAAAGGGGGGTCTTCCTCTGCCTAGTCCAAGTAGTATGTATTAAATTTGTGAAAATCTTCTCAAGGAAACTTATAAGTTATTGCGTGTTATACAAATTGCTGACGGACAAACAAACAGACAGTGATTACTAAAGGAATCCGAGAATTATCTTTAAATTCTATACGAATCTCGTTATTATAAAAGTGACATGTATTGCGTGCATTAGAAAGTGCTTTTATCGTATTAATAACTCTACCAAGAAATCAAAATAGTCCTTCCTCTTTTTAATCCAAGTATTATATTAGTTGTGGTGTTAGAAAGTGCTCATTGAGAAATCATTTTTTTTTTTATTGTTTCGGTAGAATAATTCCCTATCAGTAGCATGTATAAAAGTTTGAATAAAAGATTTTTTTAAAAATCATATGTAAATATAGTGTTGATTACTGTAATCAATACGTTTCGTTTTTATTCATTTATTAAACAGCTCCTGTGGCTGATGATAATCTACGTGAGCGATAATCTATGTAAGCGAAAGATTCTTCTTTGACACCAGATTATAGCGATATTTCCCCCCATGAGCTCGTTTTCCTTACGAGCGGTTCAATCTACCCTTTCAGCTCATCATATAGAACCGACAGGACAAGAAAGTAATGTATTGAATCAGTTCCTTAAAATTTTAGATAGTAAAATACGTGTGTTGTCTATATTTCAGATGCCCGAGATTTCAAAACCATTTACCGTTTAAAATCATCTTTTGAAAACAAAAGACTTATATTGTTTGGTGTATACCTGCTCTAGAATGGAAAACGTTCTAAACTTCACTTCATTTTCAGGGGTTACCATAAAGAGACGCATTTTGTTGTTTGACCCGTTGTATATTTACAGACCAAAAACAGGGCGAAAATATTAAATCTTATATCAAGTGCAAATTTTTTAACTATGAAAAATTTAGATTTTTTAAACCATTGTTTTCTCAATAATATTTAGGCAAATTGAATAGTTATTTATTTATATCGATAAGCATTTCAAAATATATGACGTTTTAAAGTCTGATTTCACGGAGCAGATTTTTCTACCCCTAATCAAAAGGAGTTGTAATTAAGAGCAATTAATCAATTAACACTGGTATTAAAGTTGATTATCAATTACTAATGAATTCTACTTTGCATTATATAAATCTCATTAGCAAAATTGCAAAGCTTTTTAAAATATACGAGTTGAAAATGTAGGTGGGAATCCAGAGTTATTTTGCATAGTTCCCAACGTGTAAGTGGACAGTGCCCAACTGCACTATGATTGAATTTCCCAATGAACCTTCAACATACAGATACAAAAGTGACAAATATCACATTACTTGTCACGCTTAAAGGTTTCTGCGAAGTATTACTTGTGCTCTTCACATGATTTTATACCGGAATGTGACCAATATCATTGACTTATGGTTATGGTAAGCATGTGGAAGCTTCTACCAAAATTTTCTTATATTGACATGAATGGATTCTTTACTCTTGTGCATATGACATTATAATGAACATCGATACTTCAAATAAAAAGATAACATGTACATTAGTATTCAGGCCACAGGGAAATAAGGTGTGTTTGTGAAACGGCGTGTCCCTGGTGGCTACATAGACACGAATGAAATGTCTTGTCATAAGGAATATATATACAAAACATGAAAGTCCTACTTTAATAGTTCAGCAGATATTGCTAGGGATGATTTTTCTTAATATTAGGTCAGGCTCCCCAGGCCTTAACTATTTGGTACCAAAAAAAAAGGTCTTGCCACAAGGATTGGACATATAAAATATGCGAGTCCTATTACCCACCATTTAAAAGCTATGAGCATGGATAAAGATGTGGACAAATAAACAGAAAAGACAAAAAAAATATATACACTGCCTCTCATAACGTAATTGTTAATATCTGATATTGAAGAGTTCCTATAGTCTGTTTTTCTTTATTCGTGATAAACAGTGGGTATGGGCAGTGACTGCATATATGTAATTTAAAAAAGAAAACAGACTATAGGAACTCTTCAATATCAGGAGATGATAAACAATTATGTTAAGGGAGGCTTCATCTCAGCCGAGATTTAAAAATAGTAAAGATTACGTACTGAAAATGTAGTAAATCTTCACTAGTTGCGAAATATTTTGGAAGGGTACAACGTATCATTTAAAAGGTATTAAAAACATAATTCAAGAAACACTTAAGATTCACTCTGTAGTGAAGGTCACTCAGAGGGAAAATTTTTAAAGAGAGGTGGTCATGTTGCATGTAACTGAACTGGTCTAAGAAGTAAAATCAAAATCAGTTGCCGTGGGGATGGCTGAGCTATTGTTTGAATTAACAATACTGATATATGAACGACTGTTACCCAGAACCACTTAATGCACATATCGACAACACTTTCAGGTTATGTTTCATGTTTAGTACACGCGTGATTGATAAGGCCCATGAACCACTAATCATCATTAATAGAAAATGTTATGTAAATCATACAAGAATCGGGATAGTAGCATTTTAAAATAAATTCTTTTACAATTGATCTATTTTAGCAACTAGTGTTTGTCAATACAGAAAATCGCTATTTAGTGTCCATTTGTACTTACTAAAAAAATAGAAAATTGTTTACATACTGACGATGTAAGCCGCATATTGTATCAAAGTGATATGCTTTGATGGACTTGAGGTCACTCCGAATCTGGGGCAGTCTAATTTTTGTATACATTCATTACACGTAGCAGTCGGGTATTATAAGAATGACAGGAACGTTTATAGGCAGAACCTGTCTGCTGTTGAGTTGTCTTCATTGCATTACAGTATTACTTAATGAATTTGATATGTAAATATATTTCTTAACCTACAAAATTTGCGACTACACACACGTTTTATCTATATCGAAATTGTTTCGTATGTTTTACGTCCCATTGTAATGAAAATGATAAACCAACGATGTGCCTGAGAACGGAAACAAATCTTGTAAAATTTGCTAGTGCACATGTACGTATTATATATTTTTTGACAAATTCTTCTGGGTACCGCGGTGAATCAGTCGGTAGAATCCAGAAGGCCTGGGTTTGACCCCCTACTCGTTCAAACATCCAGCGATTGTGCCTTTGCCAAGCGCGGACAAAGTGGTGCGAGATTTGCCATTTTCAACGTTATTGGAAACCCCCAGTCTTGCCTCTTTCTTACCCAGGGAATTTCCCTGAAAGATATGTTTGATCCGCCTTTACCGATTGACCGTATTACTACCGTCTCCACGAGTCAACCTCAGCAATTGAAAATCGCACTCTATAGGCGTTGCAATCAAATTCAAGGGGGGGGGGGGGGGGGGGGGGGGGGGGGGGGGGGGGCTAGGGAGGTGTCTAATTCCATGAGTTGACCAGCAATATATAAAATTCCTAGTTTTGGATAGGGATGTGTTCTTCTAATCATAATTCAGTGTTATAGTCTCTCTCTCGTTTAATTTTTGAAATTAAATGATTTTATTAAAAAACAATATTCTTGTACAGTTTGATTTTGACAGATTATAGAATGGTATTATAAGATCTACAAGAGAAGTCTATACTAATGAGATGCGTGATGAAATCATTGTATGCCAAAAGTGGTTAATGGGGTGTTTCTTTGTAGAATTTTCTCTGGCCAATGCTCACTACGCACATTTCTCGACCGTTGTGGATGTTGATATTTCTCATTTTGCAACCAGTTGAAGATCTGTTATTGTAGAGATGTACAAACATACATGTTCCAGGTTAATTTTGAACGATTTTCATTGGATAACAATAGGTCATATACGGTTGAGCATATTTATGAGTTCAGGGAAACCTTTGTGTTTGTGTCCCACGGGCGGTAAGACAAGCGAGACCAACCATGTGTTTAAGCGATGCATTTTGAAATGATTAATATACAGCTATGTTTTTTAACAGGAGTATTTTTGTAAACATAAAAAACAATTTATGTACTGATATAAGTGTTCGAATCCTCCCCGAAATGAAAATACGAAAAAGTACTAAATCTAATCTGTTTTCTTAACAGTGTTCATTGAAACTGGCTGAAATAATGCCAAAACGGCTTTAAACCCAAAGTAATCAATCAGCAATCGATAAAGATTACTACCACCTTTACATTGATCTTTAGAATAATTAGTTCACATTTAAGAATTTTACGTTTATTTCGTTTCTGAATAAAGTATTAAAGTTCAAAAACAGATACATGCAGTACCATTATTTTTGAGGACATAGGAATATGAAAGAAGCTTTCCTAATCCATGGAGATTTATCATAAACGGATGGCATATATTGTTTTGGGGGTTGCTATTTAAGATCAGACCTCGTATTGTAAGAAATGATTTACAAGAAATATTTCGAATACTATCAGAATTTGGCATTTGAAATGTAAATGAAGAGTTTCTGTAACAAAATGATGGTCATCTATAGTTCAAAATCAAGTGTCACACATCTTTCATTTTTCAATAAAACTTCTGAAGACTAGTCTTCATTAAATGTCTAACATTTTAAAGAGCAATAATAAAAAGTTTTTTAGATAGATTTAAGCTGGGTAAAACTTAACCTAAGTTGCTTGCTAATTGATATTGATAACTTACTCTAAACATTAAAAACATATATACTGGTACTCAAACTCAGGGTAGTAATATCTTCGCATGGGGATTATTATTTTGTTGGTTGTGTGTTTTTTAAATGTTACTTCTCTTAATTATTATGTAGATTTGAATCGGTCGCGGTAGTTCAATGATTAGGGCGTATGCAAGGAAGGCCAGGGTTGGGTTTGCAATTCCAGCATCGCGTCGTCCTTAAGACGTTTAAAATAGGTAAGTGACTGATTGCTCGCCAACCGCCTGGCATTAAAAGTGAAAAGTCGCGTTTCTTTCGGATATGAACGTTCTACATGTAAGTAGCGATAGATAAAATTATCGCTATTATGGCTGCAAGGGCCACGGATACGTCAAAATTTGTAGCATTTCACCTAAACGTTTGTGAAGTATTTACATATTAAGTGAGAAATTCTTGAATGGGTCGTAAAAACCACATACAAACATTACATATTTGAAAATAGAAGGGAAGACGTTTTATAATAAGAATTTCCGGGAAGGTCATCGTGGGGGCAGTTACACTTCTTAGTAGTCGATATTCGTAATCAACAATACTTAACACGTGCATTAGAGAGATGATGGTCATTGTCAGTTGAGGAGTCACACAATTCCATTTCAGATCATGTAACATGCGCGACAAATAAATTGGATTTCGTCTCAGTCCGTAAAGGACGTCGCATGCTTTTGGCCATAGAAAGGCGGGTCCAGACCCTCAAGATCACACAAAATTAAAATGGTCAACGAGATTTTGTCAGTGATAGTAAACCAATGAAAAAGCTTGTGCTGAAGATTAAATGACCAATTATTGAAAGAAGATTACACTGGTCATGCGCTTGGCAGGACTCAGCTGTCGTGCAATGATTTACGTGATGGTTGATGAAAAGGGAGGATCTGGCCGGAAGGGTTTATTAAATGTAGTCATGCGCAAATGTTGATGGGAAAATTTATAACTTAAAATGAAAAAAAGACCAAAAATTGAATTAAAGTTGTTCAAAGTAAAACTTCAACAAAATCATGTGTAAGACTCTCCAAGTTTTCCCATTGCTCCGCTCCGACTTAAAAAAGGAAGTAACTGATGTTTCGCTGCACGTTTTCTGATACATGTATTTAAAGCGCATATTTCGCTCAATGCAATGAAACCATACAATTTCACTCGGGCCAAAATATTTACTTACCCAGGGTGAATTGGAAGGGGCGCTAAGTATTGATGTTTTTTAGATGATGGTTTTCAATTTTGAAACGTACAATTTTGCTAGTGTGCCTTTTACGTGTAATTTTATTTTGGATCAAAATCTAAGTGTCTAATTAAAGTTGTTGAAAGTAAAACTTTAGATAAAATCGTGTTTCCTTTTTGCGTCGTCCTGACCTTAAAAAAAAAAAAAAAAAAAAAAAAAAATCTGAAAGAACTTTGCAGATTTTCTTTTATGAAAAGTGCTGTTTAACTAATTATTTTATTCCGGCCTTAAAAGAGTTTCCTTACTTGCATGTAACAATATTCCTGTTGTGGCTCAGTGGTTAGATAGTTTGTTTCATGACCCGGGAGGGTCGTGGGTGTAAGACAGAAGACGTAAAAAAAAATAGGCAAGGACTGCTTCGCCAAGTGTTTGACATTTGAAAGTGAGAGTCGCGGGTCTTCCCGATGAAGTCCTATCGAAATCAAGGCCCTATGTCACGACAGGCGGTGGCTTGGCATGATACAGAAACCTTACATCTACGACCTTAAGCGTCATACAAACATGCCAGTCTGAAAGAGGTACTTCACGCACAGCTAATGACGTCTTCATCAGTAAAACAAATCTTGAAGGGACGTAAAACTAACAGTTTTTACATACTTAGTGCTCTTACATTACAGCTCTTACAGTGCTCTTAACATTTTTTTACCCCCCCCCTTCCCTAAAAAAAAAGCCCCAAAACAAAACACCTTCAGTTGCTCTTTGAACTTTAGTTTGTTATTAAACTTAATGTCCTTTCTATGTATTTAATTATTCCTAAGGGTTGTTTTAAATTGTTTTATATGTTATTAGGGTAATTATATCATTACATTAGGCGATATATATTGATAATAATAATTAAGCATTTTAATTCTGACACTATGAATATTTTATTCACATGTATGTGCACATCGAATTTACATAATCTGTTCTCTCACATTTGTAAAGCGCTTTAGAGAACTAATGTTGATAGGGCGCTATATAGATCTTTTAATTACAATTTGTAATAAAGGTAAAAACAAGAAATAATGAAAAGATTGTTTTTATTTAAGTTTCTAAGTGGAATATTATGAAAAGTTCTCATTCTGTTTGGAGTGGCATAATAACCAATTACAAATTATTATTAAAATATATATATAATATGCAGATCTGTTTCTATCCCTGATACAATGATAGAGAAAAAATACTTTTAGAACAAAGGGAATATAGAAAAATAAATTGTTTCCCAATCCACAAAATAGATATATATAGATGCAAAGCCTGACAGCATTCATAAATAAGATGTGAATAAACTATAAATATGTTGATACCACAGAAATGTGTGGAGTATATATATGAGATTCTTAAGTCTCGGTAATTTTATCCGTTGGTTGTATCATTCTATCATTGTTTGTTCTCCGATGTGTCCATCAATATTCTTTCTATGGTTTTGTTAATTAAGGAAGTGGAAGTCCAATTACATGTTCTTAATATTACATGTACTTGTAGGTATAACTCTGTAAACCATATTAGTCCATACATGTTATTGAATGTCAATTTCATGTGTATTCAGCTGCTCCAAAGAAAGGTCTTGCAAATCGTTTAACACAACATATACCTCTCGGAAATATTTAAATTACAAGCTAAAAAGTTGACTTTCCCGCAACAAAGCTACCAACAAAGACGTGAACGGAGGTCAAACGAAGGTCAATAAAACATCTAATGTTAGGGCATTGCTCTTACACAATGGAGGATTACGCCATGCTAATTAGCTAGGTTCCATCGTGCGAGCCCAAGATTCAGGTGAATTTGAAGAAAAAACCAGGTTTATGAAAAAGATATCGACAAAGTAATGGGGAAAAGGCAAAGACTTGGGATTACTCAATAAATGGAAAAAATATGGGACAGGTGTCGTATTACCGACGCAACACCTGCTCAGGGTCCCCTAAATGTAGGAAAATATGATCATATCAATTTCTTTAAACATTATTGCCTGTAAAACCGGATACGTTTCTCTGCTCGTTATAGATATGTGCTAGTGTCGGGGAAACTATGTTCACAATTACGTGTATATAGCAGTGTACGAAGGTGCTTTTAGAATAAGATAAATACATAGATCTAAATATAATTTTATCCTTCATGTATATTAAAACATTTTTTAATGACAATGACAGCAAAATTTAAATTCTTCCTCTCTCTCTCGTCTCTCTCACACACAAATATACATGTATCTGTATTTCCATTTTGAAAATACGTACATGTACGAACTGCATTGATATATTGTATCATGAGGAAATGTGACAATCATTACAATTTGTTACGATAT
The DNA here is from genome assembly GCF_947568905.1 of Ostrea edulis. Lineage (NCBI taxonomy): Eukaryota > Metazoa > Mollusca > Bivalvia > Ostreida > Ostreidae > Ostrea > Ostrea edulis. The sequence goes on from NC_079168.1 coordinate 36,332,736, forward strand.
CAAAGACAAAAAAACGAGAGAGAGAGAGAGAGAGAGAGAGAGAGAGAGAGAGAGAGAGAGAGATATGCGTAAATGCCGTCTTGTTTTCACATACATTTTTGCATAAACCGCTTTCAGTATCTGTGATAATAAGAATGAATTTGTTACATGGAGTAAGAACATAATAAATATTTAATGAAATGTAAAGTATTCAACCACACCACTAAAGTCTTGGTTCAAATTATCAAAATATTTGTTTTCTTTTCCAAATTAAGAACCCATTTTCAGCCGACACTTTTTGGTATTACAAATACTTCCAGGAAAAAACCCAAACCTTGTTTATTGAAACTATCTAAATGAAATGCAGAGGAAATTGATATTTAGTTTGTTTGATGAACAGATAGCGAATCAGTATGTTGAATAAGCAGGTACACATGCTTAGGTATAGTATGCGATAGCGTTCAAACCGTAGGCTCCAAGTGAAACGTGTAGGGCTTCATATAATGAAAGACAACTCAAACAACACACCGATACGCAGAACATTCCAGCTAAAACATGCAATAAAAAACAAATACTTGATTATTATGGAAGTGTATAAACATTGAGGGCATGTGATACTTCGTATAACTGACAATTACCCCCAATGTCTCCATATAATTGGGGTCAAGGGTCAAGCTGGACATGCAGGCGTATTGTAGAGCAGCGCATGCTATTTCTGAAATTCAATGGATTTATGGAGGTTTTGAGTCTTGAAATTTGGATCGCATATATAAATATGCATGCTGTAGCTGTTTGTCTGTGTATTCCAGAAGCTATATACATGTATAGCATATTGTTATTTCACTATCATATCTAAAAATATTTTAAAGTATTCTCGTGATAATCCTAGGCACAAATAAGTACTTATTTCTGTCTAAAATCAGAGATGATTATTTATGTTCTCCGTGTCGAATTGAAGCTCAAACAATTCTGCATGTTTTCTTTTATTGCCCAAAAATTTGTCCATTATGGTCCCTTTTAGAAAAATGGATATTTGAAAAATGTAGAAAAAGACTAAAATTTGATGCAATAATACTAGGTCTTCCTAGAGAAGATGAAACCATCAATCTAATAATATTGCTTATCAAAAGGTATATATTCCAAAAGAAAACTGACTATTTCAGAATGTAGTCAAGTACTTGAAAACATATTATAGATTTGAAGAAAAAATGTATAAAACAAAGTAAGAAGCTGATGTGTTTAAAACAAGATGGCTGAACTGGAAATGTTTATTTGAAGATACATGGTACCGTACAAGTTTTACATTACGACCCCTGGGTCGAGGTCTCTGCGGGTGGACTGTTAGACCCCTGGGTCGAGGTCTCTGCGGGTGGACTGTTAGTCCCCGAGGGTCTTTACAGCCCAGTAGCTAAGCACTTCATTACTACATGTAGCTTGAAAATACGGATGTATATTTAATTGCTGGGATAAAATTGAGAAAATTAATTTCAAAATTAAGGATTATCTCCCTCATGCATAGCTCTATCCTTTAGCTCTTACAAGTTTATTGTTATTTGGAATTTCCAGAATTTCGGCTTAAGCAATCACTGAAGAGACATTATTTGTCGAAATGCGCATCTGGTGCATCAAAATTGGTACCGTATAAGTTTTACATGATGTAATAATCTATCAATTGTTTGTTGCCATATCTTCCAGCCATGATGCTCATGTGGGTATGTGAGTGATTGTTTGTCTGCAGTTGGAAAATAAAATTTTAAAAAATTCTCGTGATATTTTAAATAGCATGCAAAGTTAATTTTGGACATTATTTACATATTTTTGTATTCCTTACAGGAGTTCATATACCCAATTAAGGTTATTTGTTGATTACTTATCTCCTTTTGTGTTTCTGTTTTGAGCACACTTTTTTCCCTGTTCTTATGTTCATTCCTTCTGACTCTTATGTTTAATGGTGTTTTATTGTCTTGTAACTATTTTCTTATACTGTTGGGATTATTGCCTTGTTTTGTTTTTTTCTTCTCTTCATTCATTTACGATCCAGCCCAGTTAATTTTTGCACCGTTTAAAAATTATTCATTTCTTTTCTTGTTTCTTTCAAGGGGCTAGATTAATCTATATTAATATGGCGGGTGTGACCGGTCAACAGGGGATGCTTACTCCTCCTAGGCACCTGATCCCACCTCTGGTGTGTCCAGGGGTCCGTGTTTGCCCAACTATCTATTTTGTATTGCTTGTAGGAGTTATGAGATTGATCACTGTTCGTTATCTTCACCTTGCATATGTATGTGCGAGACTGTAGGTGGAGGGTTTTGTAAGTGTACGTGTGTATGTGTAAAACATGTTGATTTATTAAAAATCATTTCATTGCAAAATTCAGCAAAACTATTACTAAATATTTTCATGTAAACCTCATTGCAATATTGTCACATCTTCAAAGAATCCTGTTTATCAACCATACCTTTGTACTTGGGAGAGGGCCTCACACACTACATCGGAAAACAAGACAGCCAGTTATGGTAAGTGTTGAGTGGCGAACTAGGAGTATTCCAAGTCCCACACAATCAAGTATGCACAGGTCTCAGTTGCGAAGTCTTATACCCCCAGGAAGTAGAAGTGGAAGCAGGAGAATTCCAGCAGAGGTAGATTGATTGTATCTTGCTTAACGTCTCGCTCGGTAATTTTTCACTCTTATGGAGACGTCACCAAGACCGGTGAAGGGGCTTCAAATTTAGGCCTGTGCTCGGCGCTTATGGCCATTGAGCAGTGTGGGTTCTTTAGCGTGCCACACCTACTGTGACACGGGTCATCCGTTTTTAAGGTCATCTCCGAAGACCCGTGACATTCACACCTGTCACTACCTGTGTTAACGACTCAGGTCTGTAGCAGCCGGGATTCGAACCCCGGCCTTCCGCATGCGGGGCGAACGCTCTAACCTCTCGGTCACCGCGGCAGTTTCTTGCAGAGGTTAAGGGTGTCAAATATAATGGCGATATAGAGTGGGGCCTTTTTTTCTCTCGAAAATTTTCACCATTGCAGAATATCTTGGTTGGGTGAAAGCTGATTGTTTGCCCTTAGTTTAACTCTGGAATAGACAGGAATAACTTTCCACGAGGTCATACTCCATATGAAAGAAAGGTTCAGAAAGATATTCCTGTGAGCAGCCGAGGAACCTTTAATACAGTGGGGGGACCGGGTGATGGGCACAGCTTAGAAAACCTGTGGGGGAGTGACCGATTATATTTGACATTTGTACACCATGGTCTTGTGATAATGACCAATTGTAGGGCGAAGTTGACATCGATACAAATGGTCCGTAAAGAGCTATGCACCATCCTACGATTTCTTTTATACCCTGAATGTCCCATGAACAATAACATGCAAAAAAGCACCGTTTTAAACAAGTGAAAACTCAATAGAAAATAATGTGCACTGAAATAGCACATGATAACGCCGGTCATTTTATTAATCATAAACAGACGAGTGTGCATGGTACAAGATCATGCCAACCCTGGAACAACAATTGACAATATTATCTCTTTAAATTGTTAAAATAACTATATTTCAAAGCATGTCCTTTTATCATATGCATGTATTTAAGATTTCATTCACATGGTATGAACTACTTTACAATTTTGAGTTGTACAATATCTAACATTATACCCTTTAATTTATAATTGACATATGCAATTATTAGCTCTTATTAAAAAGCCCTTTGCATGTCCAAGCGAATTACAGCCTACATCATTATTCCCAAGGGACAAATGGAATCTTCAAATGGACAGATGCAATTTGGTCATAATCAAAATGATCTTTGTATGTCTAAATGAACTCCTAGAAACACTATGGCTTAGATCATTATTCCCACAAGAAAATTGGAATTATACCCATTGTGTGATGTGCTTGTCGAGGCTTTGCAAATTTTGTTGTACGTACGTGTGTGTGTGTGTATATATATATATATATATCATTGTTGGAAACAAAATTTTTATTTATATAATCAGCTGGACTTAGATATCTACAACACTGATATCTCGAATACCATGGATATGTTGAAGCGATATGAAGTCCCAACCACTTGTTAAGTATTTTACCTTCGATATCTCGAATAAGTTTTTTCTCAATCCAGATAAGTTCGACGAGCTCGCTCCAATGATAACGCAATTAAGTCATGTGGTTTGCTCTTCATCAGCTGAAAAATGATGGGGACTACCCATAATGCCCCCTGAAAATTGTCGCAGTCATTGCGGTATACTTTATTGACAACCCCGTAGATAAAACAAATAGTTTGGAAAGTAGATCTACCACAAATGATTTTAAATTCCAAACAAGCTTTCCCATACCTTCGTACATTTTGTTGTGGACAACTGAATGGTTTGAAAGAAAACAATATTGCAGCTAATGATGGCGTCACAATGCACTGTTCACATCAACCGCGTTATATTTCCCGCATTAAATGAAATGCCTAAAGTCGTGTTGCAAGATGTCATGCGTCTTCGCTCGTCTCAACGGTCACACCATATACATATTATTAACTGTTATGTAGCTAAATCTTTTGATTGTATATTGTTTAATGTCCCTCTCGAGAATTTTTCGCTCATATGGAGACTAAATTTTATGAAAAAAGTGTTTTTCGACTTTTTTAAACACTTGCAATTTTTTAAAAAGTGTTAATAACGACTTGATTTTTAAGCTGCAATTTACAGTTCTCTACAGATGCACCAATTGACAAAGTTTATTGACTCAAGGACTCAAATACACATGAGCTATGACACAAATGACCTTATCATTTTAATTAAAGGTCAAAGAGACCTTGATGTACGGTGTGACACACCTACTAGTAGACTTAAGAGGCATTAATCGACCAAGTTTGATGACTCTAGGCCAAGTAATATTTGTTATAAATCGAACAAGGTTTTGCCATATCATATTAATCAAAGGTCAAAGTGACCTTACATTAAAGTGGGACCCTCCTTCTACACAAGATGTATCAGCTGATTAAGTTTGATTATTCTAGGTCTCTTAGTATTTACATATAGTAAGTTATGAACCGGATACGAAAAAGTTAACGGACACACACAAATGCAACACCATAATACATCCCATCTTCAATTGACATATTAAAAAAAAAGCTTGTGTAATTTTGAAGTTCCAATTATTCGTTGTAAACCGTTTTGTATAACAAAAGGCGAGACTTTTGTTAAAGGCTTTATCTGCTCGTCTGATAGATCTGCTTCAAGTGTGATGAAACGGGGCCAGTGCTCGGTAACATGGGTAATGTGCTCATCATTTAGACTACGATTGGTCTCTAAAGCTATTGAGAAACAATTGTTTTTAATTAGCCATAGTAGAAAAAAGGTGAAATCTGAAGCTCTTCTTAAAGAAGTTTAAAAAAAACAACAACATTCTACTTTCTTGCTGAGCTTGAAAGATCTAGCTGGTATACGTGCCACTGGTAAACCCCACTATGGGTTAAATCAAAGTAATGGCATCCTTTTTGACAGAGATCACGACCTGGATGACATTGCTGAACAGGAAATCGAAAACGAATTGCAACCCCAGGGAGTGGTCAATGTCAAAAGTTAAAAAAACCAACCGGAATGAGAACATTGAACCAATAAATACTTATTTACTACGTTTTGGAATACCAATACTCCAAACTAACATCAGAATCGGGTTTTACCAAATAAAAAAATAGAAATGTTTGCACCAAATGCGCTTCGTTTTAAAGGCCAACGCTTTTGCCATGGCCAAACAAACAGTAAAATCTCCGAAGCTTGCATCAGGTGTGGTGAGGAGGGGCATGATGGAAAAAGTTGTCACAATGAACACAAATGCAAAAAAAACTGCAAAGGTGACCACATGGCCTCCTCTAAACAATGTCCAAACTGGATTAAAGAAAAAGAGATACAAAAGATTAAAGCAGACAAACGCTAAGCTTACCATGAGGCAAAAAAAAACACGTTACAATTTGTACAATGTTCCTATATGAAATCTGCCATCATATGCAACAGTTTTAAAATCATCCTCAGTAAAGGATATGTTGACTGAAGTCTGTGAGAATGCTTTATTCCCACAGACTTCTGTATCAACAAAAACAGTTTCTTTGTCGTCCAAGGACAAAATTAGAATGCATTCAACATCTGCTTCTTCAGGGCCCGCAGCTAAGGTTGTAGCTGGGACCAATGCAAAGTCTGTAGCTGCAACCTATGCGGAGCCAAACCATCTAAGAGACGTAACTCATCTACACAAAAGTAAACCAAAATAGTATTGCAATCGGGTGCCCAAGGGGGCGAAAGATCCCGACACTCAGATTTCATCCTGAGTGTGTAGGCATATTTCCAAACGAAGCTAAAATCATTCCAGTGTACACCTGTCCAGTATTCTGGTAGATTAGTAAAGCGTACATTGAGGATTTTGTTTCGATACATTCTTGTATTGTGATGGGATGTAACCCTGAAAAACAGTTAATTTCCCGAGAAATCTTGGATGATTTATGTGCGTATATGTAAGGTGAAGATAACGAACAGTGATCAATCTCATAACTCCTATAAGCAATACAAAATAGATAGTTGGGCAAACAAGGATCCCTGGACACTCCAGAGGTGGGATCAGGTGCCTAGGAGGAGAGGAGTAAGCATCCACTGTTGACCGGTCACACCCGCCGTGAGCCCTATATCCTGATCACGTAAACAAGAGTTATCCGCATTCAAAATCAGTGTACCAAGAACGGCTTAACAATCGGTTTGAAACACGTCAGACAGCATTTGACCCAATGATAGGTTGTATATGTTATGCAACCAGATTTCAATAGCCTGTACTGAAGTTAAGAATTCAATGCTTTGGAAAACAGACTTTGCAAGGTTTGTTGACGAAAGACTATAAGAATTCGAAATCTGGTAATAACGGTAAAGTGAGTTGTGTTCCGCTGCTTAGTTCTTTGTGTCTCCTATTGTCCGGTGATATACACGTCAACCCTGGACTGACTCATTAGACCGTGACATGTATCGGCTGTTTAAGAACAACTAATGATAGTGCCAAACTGTCTGGATCCCCAGATATTTCGGAATGGATTAGCGATTTCTGCATAGAAAATATATCCATGAATTATGACCTTAGCAAATCGGTAGACGATATCATCCAGTCTTTACCGAAAGGAATTTCTTTTGGACACTTAAATGTATGTGGCTTATTCGATAAGTTAGACCAAATCAAAATCGTGTTACGTAAAGGTTCATTTGATGTGTTTGCGGTTACAGCAAGTAAAATAGACAGTGGTATATCTGATTCAGAATTATCAATTAATGGATATAGGCTCGTAAGACGGGACCGGGATAGGCATGGTGGAGGAATTGCTGTGTGCATCAAAAATAAATTTCAGGTTACTGGTATGCAACACCATGAAGACATTGAGGTTTTAGATTTTGACATCAAAATAGGTAACTCCCCCAGGTTCACTTTTGCAATTGTCTACAGGCCGCCAAGTTCTAAATGTGAATGGTTTGAACATTTGAGAAACATGTGGAAACATCAACTACTATTAAAGATAACATTGTATTTATGGGCGATTTTAACATCGATGAAAATAAGAATTCAAATCTCAAAAGCCTAATGAAAACGTACGGATTTCTTCAAAGAATTAAAGAGCCCACAAGAGTAACAAAGGACTCCAGCGCTCTCATTGACCATATATATGTGTCCGAACAACGGAATGTTTGTAAATCTGGCGTAATACACATAGGCATCAGTGAATATCATCTAGTAAAATTTATGCTGTCCGTGGGAAATTAATGTCTGGTACAAACTGTCACATTAATGTAAAATACTGCTGTTTCCGGAATTTAGAAGAGGACCAATTCCATCGTGACCTCCATGATGTCGATTGGAATCATATTAAAGAATTGAATGATGTAAATGAAATGTGGTGTGAATTCAACTCTCGTTTCTTCAAAGTCATTGACAAACATATTCCTTTTAAAGATGGACGAATAAAGGTTAAATCAGAGGAATGGATAAATGATGAAATATTGAATGAGATGCATAATCGTGAGTACCTACATGAGAGAGCATTACGGTCCAAATCAGAGGATGACTGGCCTCTCTACAGAGCAAGCAGGAACCGTGTCACTCTTACGATCAGAGAAGCGAAACGGGGCTTTGTGGAGGAGGCAGTTGATCAATGTACCACTCAACCAAAGGCTATGTGGTTCAGATTGAAAACATTTTTACCATCGAGGCAGAATTCGACACCATGTACACACTTGCAAACTGACAACGATACCATTACCTCTTTTGAATCAATGGCTAACTGTTTTAATGATTTCTTTTGTAGTGTAGGACCTGAAATAGGAAAGCATTTTGATTCTTCTTCACCGGATGTGGAACATTTAAAACCGCCAGGTTCATTTAAAATTTCAAAAATTACAATTGAATTTATTGCCAATGAAATTATCAAAATGGCATCTTCGAAAGCCACAGGTATTGATGGTTTGTCTGTAAAACTCTTAAAGTTGTCATTTAATCATATTGGTGATATTTTACATTTTATTTTCAACAAATCCATATCCTCATGCACATTTGTGGATGCTTGGAAAAGAGCTAGGGTAGTCCCATTGTATAAAGCAGGTGATGAGCATTTGGTAAATAATTAGACCAGTTTCTATTTTACCAGTTGTCAGTAAGATTATTGAACGACATGTCTTCAATTCCTTTTATAAATATTTATCCACAAACAAATTAATTACAGATAGTCAGTCTGGATTTAGGCCAAGTCATTCATGTGAGACAGCATTGAATGGTCTTACTGATAAATGGTTCAAAAACATGGACGATGGAAGGCTTACAGGGGTTCTGTTTATTGACTTGCGTAAGGCCTTTGATACAGTCAACCATGAAGTACTTTTGCATAAACTTATGTCTTTTGGAATTTGTCACAATACTTTTAAATGGTTTCAATCATATCTTACAAATCGTAAGCAATGTATCAGTTGGAGAGGTGTGTTATCTAGAGAAAAAAAGTATATCCTTAAGAGTGCAAGAATACTTTTAAATATTCGAGATATCAGGACCTCTTCTGGCTTTTTATTTTCTTGTTTGAACTGGATGCCAATTAAGGATTATTTTATGTTTAGAAAGGTTGTCTTTCTGTTAAAAGTTTTAAATAATCAAATGCCAAATTACCTAAACGTGTTTAGATATACAAGAGATGTGAGTTGCCGCCAAACCAGGTCGAATATGTCTAATTTATTATATTTACCAAGAGCTAAAACTGAAAATTTTAAACCTTCATACAGCTACTCTTCTGCATTCCTTTGGAACAAACTGTCTCAAAATGTTCGAAGCTCTGGTTCGGTTGGTATGTTTAAAGCTATGTATTTGATGGAATATTTTCATGGAAGTAGCACTTAAACATCGTGCTTTCCTCTTTTTGTTCAGGTGCGCCAAATGTAGTTGTGATATGGCACTGTATGTGCGTGTGTCGTATGCTATTTTTATGTCATGTATTCATATTTAGGTAATACTTTTATCACTAATTAGGTGTGTCTTCTGCTATATCCCCCCCCCCCTTTTTTTTTTTAGCTCTTCTGAGCCGAAGGCTCAAAGAGCTAATGCTATGGCCATTTGTGCGGTGTGCGTAAACTTTTTAGAAAAAGGGCTATAACTCAAGAACCCCTTGGCCAATTTTTTTCAAATTTGTTACAGGATATCATTGGCCCAAGGGCTTTCATACATACTAAATAGAGGGATGTGACCCTTTAACAAGAGGAGATAATCAGGAAAATACAAACAAAAGTAGTGGTTGCTAAAAAATCTTCTTCTCAAGAACCACTGGGCAGATTATCACCAAACTTACACATAAGGATGAGGATATGTTGTAGATTAAAAATTGTTCAAGGCATTACCCTGGGGCAAAGGGCGTGGTCTCAAGGTCACTTCAAAGTTGACCTAAATTTATACTTCCTTAAATCTTTGATATTTTAGTCATTATAAGGACTAGGATCATCAAATTTTGACAGTTGATGCATCTTAGGACCTTGTGTCAAGTTGTCTCAAAAGTAGGTCACGGTGACCTACTTTTTGAATTTTGCAGGTATTTATTTTAAAATTAATTTTGATGCATATCTTGGACACTTTGAAGCCTATGATCATCAAAACTTGTCAGTTGGTGGATCATGGGACCTTGAAATGCGTCAACTGAAAAATAGGTCACCGTGACCTACTTTCTGAATTTTATGGCTTATCATTTATAGATATATTTTAAGTTGTTATTTCAAATACCGAGAGGTTTAGAATCATCAAATCTTGTAAGTTGATGCATCTTGAGGCCTTGAAACATATTTATAAAAAAGTAGGTCACAGTGACCTACTTTTTGAATTTTGCAGATATTCAAATTTCTCATTTTCAATTTTAGATGCATATTTTGGGCACTGTAAAACCGAGGATCATCAAACTTTGTCAGTTGATGCGTCTTCAGTCTTCGGTTTGTGTCGATCAAAAAGTAGGTCACCGTGACCTATTTTTGGTATTTGACAGCTAAATTACTATATTTCAGACACTATTTGACCTACAATCATGAAACTTTGTCAGTTGATGCATCTCGAGTCTTCGGAGTGTATCGACCAAAAAGTAGGTCACTGTGACCTATTTTTGGCATTTGACAGTTATATTTATATATTTCAGTCACTAATTGACCTACAATCATCAAACTTTGACAGTTGATGCATCTTGAGTCTACGGAGTGTGTCGACCAAAAAGTAGGTCACCTTGACCTACTTTTGGAATTGGACGGCTATATTTATATATTTCAGATAGTATTTGACCTACAGTCATCAAACTTTCAGTTGATGCGTCTTGCATGTTCAAAGGGTGTCGACCAAAAAGTAGGTCACCTTGACCTACTTTTGGAATTTGACGGCTATATTTATATATTTCAGATGCTATTTGACCTACAGTCATCAAACTTTGTCAGTTGATGGGTCTTGCATGTTCGGAGTTCGCTGACCAAAAAGTAGGTCACCATGACCTACGATTGGAATTTGACAGCTATATTTCAATATTCAGATACTAATTGGCTTAAAATCATCAAACTTTGTCAGTTGATATTTCTTGAGTTCTCAAAATGTGTAAACCAAAAGGTAGGTCACATTGACCTACTTTTTTTGAATTCTTAGGATTTAACTAAAGATTTAGAATACTAAGAGGCTAAGAATAGAAATGGTGGGGTTGTACAATTTATCAGAAGAGCGATTCTAGGCCCTTGGGCCTCTTGTTTTCCTTTTATATCGTATTTATGTTTAGATACTAATTTTAGATGTTAATTTTATGTTTGTGTATATGTTTTAATGCAGGACCACAATGAAAACTAGCTATATGCTAATTTGTGTTATCCTGGATAAATAAAGACTATTATTATTATTATTGACGAACTAGATCGTTATAACGACCATAATTTGCGAAATGCTGACTTCAATCGAGACTTGAAACCCCTGTACCATCAACTTGTTTGTCAGTAGCTTACCTCGATTTAAGAACTGACTATACGCAGAACAAGCTCTTGCATATCGAATCAGTTGAGATATATATTTATAAACACCATATGCAGGTGATAATGGAATATTGCTACATAAATGTGGGACGTTGACGATGGAGAAGCTGAAATCATCCCGTTTGTCATACAGTTGAGTTGTCAGTTTGCCGTTAATGTCTACTTTCAATAAAATATCTAAGTATGAAGCAGAAGTGGACGACTCTGTGGTGTCCTTTATTTCGAGCTCACAGGGATATATCAAATCGATTGATTGAATATTGTTTAACGTCCCGCTCGAGAATATTTCACTCATATGGAGACGTCACCACTGCCGGTGAAGGGCTGCAAAATTTAGGCCTGTGCTCGGCGCTTATGGCCATTGAGCAGGGAGGGATCTTTATCGTGCCACACCTACTGTGACACGAGACCTAGGTTTTTGTGGTCTCATCCGAAGGACTGCCCCATTTAGTCGCCTATTACGACAAGCAAGGGGTACTGAGCACCTGTTCTAACCTGGATCCCCACGGGATTATCAAATCGACATATTAATGCAAAACTTATACGGTACCAATTTTGATGCACCAGATGCGCATTTCAACAAATAATGTCTCTTCAGTGAAAGTTATTATTGTTAATAGACAAAACGTCATCGATATATCTAAATGTCGAATTGAAGGCCACAGCGAGAGATTGTTTCTTCTCGCGTATAAGTTTTTGAATAAATTCTGCTTCATATGAATATAGAAACAGGTCAGCTAACAAAGGAGCACAATTTGTGCCCATGGGAATTCCAACAGAGTGTTGGAAGACCTGATCACCAAAGACCACGAAAATTTTGTCAATGAGGAACTCTAGCATATTTTTTTTTTTTATTTCAACTTCAGAGTACTTGTGCGTGGAATCAGAGTGGTATTTAACAAAGTAAGTTTTTGGATGACTGATCACCAGATATGAATTGAAATCGCAGAATTTTTTTCAACAAAATCCGAAACAGTTTACTAAAAGTTCTTTAGATTTTTTTAGAATCCAAATTTGATTAACACGACTTCTGGCATATATAGTCGCACAGTAAGTTTGAGGTTTCTCCTTCACAGCTGTTAATATTTTCGTGAGGAGCAAACATAGGGGCTTTATTATTTTTGCTTGCAAGTCCAAGAGATTTCCGTAATGGAGGAGAAGAATAAGATATTCAATGATAAGGTGGAAGTAGTCAGGCATCCACAGGCGAGTACTGATGAAACTGAACAGTCTTACGTATTCGGACGGGGAGCCAGTTGGGAAAGAGGCATAGATAGTTGGTACAAAGGAGCCAAAGGCCAACAGGGGTTATCGTTCTCGGAAGTGTGCGGTCATCACCTGTAAAGAAGTATTTTAACAGGCTGACCTCTAGTAAACCTTATCACGTATAATCACAACTCCTTTATAGATCAAATGTTTATTTTCTTCATATCAAAAAATACATATAGAGACACAAAACTGCGTTGGTCCATCATTAAACAATGGCATCTGGGAATCACAACCCGTATATAATCATAATCTTTCACAAGGTCTTATGAGTGGTGGCAGATAGCTCAAAGTATCAAAAGAATTCTGGCAAAGAGAATCTACATATAGGATACTTGCTGTCAGGAATTAATTATTACTATAATGATTATGTTAAATAACATTAGGTTGTCAGGGATTGAATTGTCAGAAAATAAGATGTCAGGATTTCAATTGTCAGGATTCTGCAGTTGTCAAGTAATTGTAATTTATTCAAATATTAAATAGGAAAGAAGTATTGAATAGTTTCTTTATGATAATTATGATGTCTTGTCAACAAAATCATTTTTGTACCCAAGTTTCTCTCAGTTTTTGTCCTGACTCTGATGTGCTTGAGACAGCTATCTAACTAAAATGAGCTTCCTCTTTTATATAGTTTCAACAGCTAGGAATAAGCCAAATTACTCGACTTTCCTTACAATTCCTGACAGGAACACCTTGTCACTTGAAAGGTGAAGATAACGAACAGTGATCAATCTCATAACTCCTATAAGCAATACAAAATAGATAGTTGGGCAAACACGGACCCCTGGGCACACCAGAGGTGGGATTAGGTGCCTAGGAGGAGTAAGTATATTAATTGACTCAATAAAATTAATTGAATAACAAATATATGCTGAATTCACTGCCCTATATTTTGTAACTTCACTACCAACAAGGAAGAAAATGTATATTTGTGCATTCACAAAATAGTTCCAAATTAAGTAACAATAAAATGAGAATGTAATGATAACAGCATTAAAAGACTGAATCATATTGACTAATTCTTATCATCTATGTGGATCCTAAATGAAACAACACATATTAGCTATAAGGTAAGTTTGCTTAACTTTGAATTAATACCCTAACTTCACTGTTGATGATGTCATACAATGGCAGCCTCTATGTACTTAATTCTGTGTGCACCTAGGATATACTTGTGTAGGATATATGAATTAAACTGAGGATAGACCAAGCAGTCTATGGAATATTTCACACAGGTAAGTGTACTAATTAATAGCGAGCGAAGCTCGCGTCGCGACGAGCTCGCTCCAATGATTACGCAATGGAGTCACGTGGTTTGCTCTTCATCGGCTGAAAAATGATGGGGACTACCCATAATGCCTTCGGAAAAATGTCGCCGTCACTGCGGTATACTTCATTGACAACCCCGTAGATATAACAAATAAATAGTTTGGAAAGTACCACAAATGATTTTAAATTCCAAACAAGCTTTCCCATACCTTCGTACGTTTTGTTGTGGATAATTGATTGGTTTGAAAGAAAAAAATATCGCAGCTAATGATGACGTCACAATACACTGTTTACATCAACCGCGTTATATTTCCCACGTTAAATGAAATGCCTGAAGTCGTGTTGTAAGATGGCATGGGTCTTCGCTCGTCTCAACGGTCACACTGTATACATATTAGTAATTGATTGTGAACTGTAGGATCTATTTCATTCATAGAAAACATGTGGAAAACAAAATACAGCTGGACCTCATATTTATATGCAACAAAAACAATCTCTGAACCAAAGCAGCCAAAGAACAATAATAAACCATGACAATCAACAATGACATTATAGCTTTCTACAATATACAGTAGATGTACAGTTTTCGCTTTAAATTGGAATTTCACGTTCGGTTATGCAACTATAATGCACAAATATGTATCTAAAGGCCACCCCCTTCCCAAACACACAAGAAGTTTTTTTAAGGAAGGCCTGTCGTTTACACTCCCACACATTAATTTATACATAATTCTCCGGAATTAAACAAAAGTCCACATCAGTATGATGTCTCTCATGACCTGGGTAATCTCAGTCGCACATTGTGATCATCAATCATTTGCATGATGTCCTCACCAGTTCTATCCCTGGAATCGAAAGCACTTTCTAACACACTCAAAAATTTCTCCTGGCTTTGTCGCTTGAGTCCATGAATTTCTATCTCCTGGAGGGTCTTATAATTACAGTCTCATATTAACTTCACAAGTGTTCTCTTTAGGAAGAATGGGCATGGCAGTACCTGGAAGGGCTAAGAAATTGTAGCAGGAAAGGAGGTAGTTGGTTTATGCGTGAATGATAGTGGCAGCTATCTCCCATGTATATAACTTCTGATCTGGCGTAAGTGCTTCCCACTTTTCTGGTGACCAAGTGAGAGGTACTGGTCCATCCAGGATGTTAATAGGTTGGACTCCTGTCCACTCCTTTTTGACTGGTGGTAGAAGGGGCATTGCTCCATGTCGCAGGAACTTAAGGGCCATGCTCTTCTCGGTGATATTGTTTGATCCTGATGTTTCCATAACAGTGGACTCAGCTGCTGGAACAAAAAGGGAGATCTCCACAGGAAGCTGGTCTATGGATTCTGATGCTGCTGGATTACTCTGCTCCTTTGGAGCTATGCATTCTGGTTCTCCACTCCCTTCATCTATAACTATTCTCTCCTCAGGCTGTTAGTTTTGTTCATTCTATTTTAATATCGGCTTTTGACTCAAGGGGATCTTACTCGCATTTTCACTACTGGTCATGATGTCTTTCTGTACTGTTTCTTCCTTCTGTTCGTTGCTTCTTACACAGTTACTTTCCCTCCCTCTTGTTGGATTCCTCCTTCTTGTTCTTCATGTGTGACTAGTCTCCTGTAATCCTTGGGGAAAACATAGTCAAAAACAAGTGTTTTCTGCAAATAGAATGTCCCCCAATCCCTGGAAAATATCATGATGTTTGGAAGTGGCATGCTCCTTAAGTTCTGGAGTGGATCTTTTAAACAACTTCCCCGCAGGTCTGAAGGGACAAATCACTCGCAAACAGTCGTGATCCCGGCTTGACATGTGGTTTTCCGGCTCCGTAACGAAGTGAACACCTCGTTCAATTTCCAGCAAAGAATATTTGCTATGGATGACATCCTAAAGAAATGTAGTGATATGCATCATAAGACATGGAATAGATTATATCTTTATGTATTAAACTTAACAACCAGAAATGCTTGTCTGTCACGTCATTGTCAAACAGTCATGGGTATACATCTAGGGATCTGGTGTAAAATATGTGATGCTCTTGTGTCTTTTTTTAAAAATTCAAACAATATGGACAGCATATGGATATGACAGGTGGTATTGGTACAGCAGTTCAACAGATAACTCCTCAAACAAAATCATAAGAACGACCAATATCACATCATTTTGGCCCTTGACAAATGACAATTATGGAACTCCTACTGATTCCAGTCTTCTCAACATCACCAAGCTTGGACTTTATCTTCTTAACACATTTGTCTTCTGTTAGACCTTAACTTTTATTACTTGTAGTGCCAATTACATTCATCTGTTGTCTCAAAAGCCTGCTGCCTACCAAACTGTCGATCCATCCAGGTACATCCCTGTCATGATACCTCGCCAGACGATCAATATGGTACACCTTAGGAGTCTGAGACCGACTTCTTTTGACCTTGTATGTAACATCATCGATATTCTTGGTCACCACAAAAGGACCCTTCCAAAGTGAAGTCAGTTTACCCCCTTGGTTCTGACTGGCTCATAAATCCACACAGATTGACCAACTTGTAGTTTCCTCTTCTTGGGTCATATGCTCTTTTTTGGTACTGAGATCTGTTTTAAACATTTCATTGCAGCTTCGTGTACTAACGTAAGTTTAGTCTTGAGGCTCTGTGCATAATCTTCTTCATATTCCCAAGTATCTGGTTGTCCAATGGCTGCTTGTAAAGACATAATTCTCTCCTTTCCCAATGTCATCTTATTTGGTGTTTTGTTTGTGCTGGCATGAACTGAGGATCTATAGGCCATCATGACTTGCTATAGATATTCATCACACCTTCTTTGACCTTTTCCCACAGTACATAGTTAACATGGATGCAAGAGTTCGATGAACCCTTTCAATATTTCCATATGACTACTCCTAAAGATGCCAGTCTTTTCGTTGGCTGTGGTGGATTGCCATTGGCATCCGGGGAGGTTACCTCCGTGCTTTAAGACAGGATTCAATGGCTTTTTGACCCTAGGTACTCGTCCTGTGGAGATGCCAGTGATTTTGACGGGTTGTGCAGTTTATGGGTTAGCGGGTGGGGGTACGGAGCAGGTCAACTTGTGGATGGGGACGGACAGGTCAGTATACTGATCAGCAGAAGGAGGGAATCTGCATAATTTCGAGTAATCAAATTCTCATTGAGACTTACAGCCCTTACCTCCCCAATGGAGGGAAGTTCCCTAACACTCCAAAGCATATTGGAGAAACCTACAGGTGCTTGTCGGAAATTGGGGAAACGTCCGTTGAACAAACAGCCGGGAAGGCTGTCCAGAATCTTCATGCCCTCTTCGGACAACAGTTGAGAAGAAAACCGTGAAGACTTGATGCGTTTTATTTATTGTGTTAAGATGAAGAAATAAGGACTGTGACTAATGTGTAATTAATGTGACTGATTTTTTTTTAACCATGTTTGATTTGTATTGAAATTTTGGATGATGATATTTGTAAGTGGTGAATGAATGCGTGAACAGTACGAGGTATGAGTGATTCATTATAACTTTCTACTTTGTATGTATGAGAGGATTTGCAGTTCGACCAGTGGGGCGAGTAAACCATGGTACCGGACGGTTTGTAATGAGCTTATTTTTGGTGTGTGAGAGCGAGGTGTAGAATCGAGTGTGCATGATGCTGACTGTTCTGTTGTTGTTGTGTATATTGAAATCGCATACAGGCTTAAATAAATACTGGTAAGTTACTGGTGTAACTTCATCGCATTTTCTCGGGGGAAAACGCGATACTATGTAACATCACTCTGATTCCACGCACAAGTACTCTGAAGTTGAAATAAAAAATATGCTAGAGTTCCTCATTGACAATATCTTCGTGGTCTTTGGTGATCAGGTCTTCCAACAGTCTGTTGGAATTCCCATGGGCACGAATTGTGCTCCTTTGTTAGCTGACCTGTATTTATATTCATATGAAGCAGAATTTATTCAAAAACTTCTACGTGAGAAGAAAAAATCTCTCGCTGTGACCTTCAATTCGACTTTTAGATATATCGATGACGTTTTGTCTATTAACAATGATAGCTTTCATTCATATGTCGATTTGATATATCCCTATGAGCTCGAAATAAAGGACACCACAGAGTCGTCCACTTCTGCTTCATACTTAGATATTTTATTGAAAGTAAATATTAACGGCAAACTGACAACTCAACTGTATGACAAACGGGATGATTTCAGCTTCTCCATTGTCAACTTCCCACATTTATGTAGCAATATTCCATTATCACCTGCATATGGTGTTTATATATCTCAACTGATTCGATATGCAAGAGCTTGTTCTGGGTATAGTCAGTTTTTAAATCGAGGTAAGCTACTGACAAACAAGTTGATGGTACAGGGATTTCAACAGTCTCGATTGAAGTCAGCATTTCGCAAATTCTATGGTCGTTATAACGATCTAGTTCGTCAATACAACCTCGCATTGGGTCAAATGCTGTCTGACGTGTTTCATACCATTTGTTAAGCCGGTCTTGGCACACTGATTTTGACTGCGGATAACTCCGTTTACCTGATCAGGATATGGGGCTCACGGCGGGTGTGACCGGTCAACAGGGGATGTTTACTCCTCCTAGGCACCTGATCCCACCTCTGGTGTGTCCAGGGGTCCGTGTTTGCCCAACTATCTATTTTGTATTGCTTGTAGGAGTTATGAGATTGATCACTGTTCGTTATCTTCACCTTGCATTTAGGGAAATAAATAATCTATTTAAAACCACCACCTGTCTCCAAACCATTTCCAATGTACATCTATTAATGTACTGACTACAAGTTGAAGGAGAATGATTTAGAAATTAATTATTTTTGATATCCTATTGCCAAACGAATTTGCATAGAGTAAATTTTCAAAGCGTCACTGTTCAAACGAATTCCATTGTCCTGCCATATATGTTTCGTTGGTTTTATCAGGCCCCTACATTTCCAGAATGTAACCATTTTGACACAACATAAAAATGTTGAAAAGCGTTATCATCACTAACTATTGAATTATATTTTGCTGGAAGTATGTTTTTACAGATTGTTCTTCTATATAACCAAGTCTTGTAATCCTCACACTATTTCTGATACTGAAGATGAAATATTAATGGCATTTCGCCTTACTCGTTAAAACACTTTTGTTGGACGAAATTCAACAACTTCTTGAAAACATTTAGCATACATTAGATATTTAGTTGTCCATGTTTGACTAAAACACTTGATGATCTAATTGGTTGTCAAATTTATACAGGCCATAATGATAAATTATCCTCCAATTCCGAAATATGACTATTAGCTTTGATGGCGACCCGTTCTGTTATGGTTTGAGAATTGGTTTGCTTGGAGACAGGTACGGTGCCTGAGGAACAAGCATTGACGGAATCGGAAGTAGTGACTGATGAAGGAGAAGTAACTGGAAAAGGAGTGAGTGAAGGAGAAGTAGTGACTGGTGAAGGAGAAGTAGTGACTGGTGAAGGAGAAGTAGTGACTGGTGAAGGAGGAGTGACTGGAAAAGGAGCGAGTGAAGGAGAAGTAGTGACAGGTAAAGGAGTGAGTGAAAGAGTAGTGACTAAGGAACGAGGAGTGAGTGAAAGAGAAGTAGTGACTGGAAGAGTGAGTGAAAGAGAAGTAGTGACTGGAAGAGTGAGTGAAAGAGAAGTAGTGACTGGAAGAGTGAGTGAAAGAGAAGTAGTGACTGGAAGAGTGAGTGAAGAAGTATTGACTGGAGAAAGAGTGGATGAAGGAGAAGTGACTAAAGGAGAAGAAGTGACTGCTGATGACGAGACACGGACTACATTGACCATGTTATGCCTAAACTGCATTCAAAGTTTACCTTGAATATATTTGCCATTGCAATCAGTGCCCAAAAAGAGCAAGCAACATTGTGTACCAATGATTTTGTTTTTGTGCGGAGAAGGTACTTTTGAAACTAAACACACTGGTTGTATTCCATGGCCAAACCTTGAAGCATTACTCTTTCTTTGATCGAATGCCAATATGAACCTGTACTAATATGTTTTGAAGTTTGTTTACAAATTTGGCTGTTGGAGCTTTGCGAATTTGACTTGCCAAATGGGGGACCAAGTGCCCCAAAGCCGTAATACACTGGTACAGATGTTCCGAACTCTGGAATGTAAGACATTGGAAGGTTTATACACAAGGATAGAAGGTTGATAAAATGTTATTCTGCCCTTTAAAATAGATAAGAGTTAGTTGCAGAAGGACGATTAGATTGAGATGAGAGTAAAGACTTAGGAGAAGTGAGTAGGAGAGTGAGCAGGAGTGCGAGAAGAAATAGAAAGTGGGGAAGTGAAAAGAGTGCATAGCATTGGTATAGCTGGCCATTTTCATCCTTGATTATGACTCCAGGCGTCGTCTTTACAGATGATCTGGACAAAAAAAGCTGTTCTGTAAGGATGCTGGCGGAGAGGCTTCTGGTGTAAGGGAAGTTAATGGATAGGTCGGTGTAGACGTCAAATCCTGAATAGCCCTCTCTATATAACCAAGGACAGTTCGGGTCCCTTCTGGCTGAGATGTAACCCATCCCTGCTGTATGGTGTCTCTGGATCTGTCCTCTCATCCTAAATGAATGGTGTCCAACATACTATGAAAGATAATTATAATTATATGCGGGTGTTTTATAGGTAGTCGGGTTCGAATATCATTTGTATTGGTCACGTGGTGAAGGCATATAAATAGGCGAACATGTGTTTGTGCGGCATTCTAAGCACGCTCGCTAGTTCTACGTACAGGCAAATTTTATACACTACAAAAACTCTATGGCTGAAAGTGACCATTGCATGGAAACTCCGGGAGAAGAATTTGGTTTATCTAATGAAGAGGCCG
This sequence comes from Ostrea edulis, assembly GCF_947568905.1. NCBI lineage: Eukaryota > Metazoa > Mollusca > Bivalvia > Ostreida > Ostreidae > Ostrea > Ostrea edulis. The sequence goes on from NC_079168.1 coordinate 36,353,635, forward strand.
TTTCTTTATTCAGTTCTTCACTGAACAAAGCTTTAGAAAGGCAGAGCAATGTTATTGTGAGCACTATATCGGGCCTTACAGAAAAGTTGACAAAAAGCAACGCGGGGAAAAACGTGCCGCACGTGGAGGAACCAACAGTTTCAGTTAACGGGTCACCAGGATTCGAATTCAAACACGAGGGACACAAGATTCAGTTTAACTTTAATCAAGCAAGATATTCCAAGTTGTCAGAGCTAGGAAAGTTGATTCAGGAGTGTGATTTTCAGAAAGCAGCAGACATCGTAAAAGAGGAACAAGCAGCAATACTTCAAAGAAACAAGATTTTAAAGATTGCAGACCGGCACGGATGGGATACCGTGAGTGAATACCTTGACGACCCCTTAGCGGACGACACCGAAGATGCTACTAAGCTTCGTTACGCTGTTAGTCGTGCTGCTAGGAAACGCTCCTATCGAAGCAAGCCCTACGACAAACGGAGAGGCAATTTCGCGCCAAATGACTTTTTTCGTGGCTTTGGCCAATCATTTAACGCCTCAGGATCGGCGTCCAGATCCAGCACAGGTAGAGACAAAGATAACAGGTTCGGAGCCGCAGGTTTTCAATATTCAAAAGACGATCGAGGGAAATGTTTCTTTTGCCGTCAATTCGGACACATGGTCAGAGACTGCCCGTACCTCAGAGGCCAGCCAATCCCCTCTCTGTCAATCCCAGTTCCAAGTGGGCCAAGTACCAGTACCAAGCAATGAAAACGTTGAAGTTGAGTATATGTTTGATTTACATGAAAATTTTGAATATGAGCAAGATACAGAAGCAACTAGTGTTAAATTTATGCTTAAGCAAAATGCAGCATTTTGGGAATCGGAGCTCAATGCTAATTGTTTTATTTTGAATGTTATAAGACACGGATATGTTATTCCTTTCAGCGAGTTTCCACCCGGAATAATGCTAAGAAACAACAGGTCGTCATTAGATCATGCAGAATTTGTTAACGGGGCTATTTTAGATCTCATGAAAAGTGGTTGTGTGAAAGAAGTTTTTAAGCCCTCTTTTGTTGTTAACCCTTTAACAGTTTCAGTGAACGGGAAAGGTAAGAAACGGCTAGTTCTAGATCTCAGACATGTCAATCAATTTGTAGAAAAACAAAAGGTCAAATTCGAGGGAATCAAGGAAGGTATGGCTTATGCTAAAAAAGGGCACTACATGATAAAGTTTGACCTAAAATCTGGATACCATCACATAGATATTCACTCAGATTTTCAAAAATATCTTGGATTTAGTTGGGATTTGGAGGGCAAAAAACGGTTTTTTGAATTTACTGTTCTACCTTTTGGTTTGTCATCAGCTGGCCACATTTTCACAAAGGTTGTTAGAGTATTGGTAAGATACTGGAGAACTTTTAGCGTTCCTATCGTAGTATATTTAGACGACGGCTGGGTGTGTTCAGATTATAATTCTTGCTTGGAAATAGCGTATTTTCTTCAAAAAGTTTTAAAAAACTCTGGTTTTCAGATAAATTTTGAAAAATCTCAATTTATTCCCGTAGACAAAATTATTTGGCTAGGTTTTTTATGGAATTTGCAAGACGGCACTTTAGAGATCCCAAGCGAGAAAATAAAAAACATCCATTCAATTGTTGATTCAGTCATTCAAAATGTAGGTAAAATCAGTGCTCGAAAGATAGCTTCTTTCGTCGGCAAGGTGATATCATTAAAACCAGCGATCGGAAGTATTTGTCAGTTGATGACAAGGCATTTAAGCATGGCTCTATGTCAGAGATTTAGCTGGGATAGTATATTAAATTTGTCATCTGATTGTATAACAGAATTGTTATTTTGGAATAAGAATTTACCCAGTCTGCCAAATTGTCAAATTGAAAGTTGTAGCAGTGTACCTGAAAAAATTTTATTTTCAGATGCTAGTGCTTTTGCTGGTGCAGGGATTTCTGTAGAACAAGACTCAAAAATTGTACATTATATGTGGAGTGATTCTGAAAGATTGAAAAGTTCTACGTGGCGAGAGTTAAAAACTATCTGTATTCTTATTGAGAGTTTACACAGTTATCTATCAAGGAAACTTGTGAAAGTATATACAGATAATCAAAATGTTGTACTGATTGCATGTAAAGGAAGTATGAATTTTGAGCTGCATCAGCTCGCTTTGGAAATGTTTGGATTGTGTGTAACACATTCAGTAAAATTGGAAGTGGAATGGATTCCTAGAAATATGAACTCGTTAGCAGATGAGTTAAGCAAAATTTACGATTTTGATGACTGGGGTGTTTCAGACAGGATTTTTGAATTTTTGGATAAAACGTGGGGAAAGTTTACATGTGATTTATTTGCAGACAGTAAAAACAAAAAATGCAAAAAATTCTTTTCAAAATTTTGGACACCCGACACTTCTGGAGTTGATGCTTTTGCGCAAAATTGGTCAGATGAAAACTGTTGGATAGTACCTCCACCCGTGTTGATTTGTCGAGTACTTACGCACTTGCAGATATGTAAAGCTTTTGGTACACTAATTATTCCAAAATGGAAATCTTCAATGTTTTGGCCTCTGATTTGGAATGCAAAGCAAAACAATTTTCATTATTTTGTAAAAGGATTTATTGAGTATAATAATCCAAAAAAATTTTTCAAAGCTGGATCAGATATAAACAGTATTTTTGCGGCATATAAGTTTGCTAGTAATGTTCTAGTGCTGAGAGTTGATTTTAGATAGATCATATGGATGATCAACAAGGTTCCATGAACCACATGGCATATCTTGCATGGCACCATGTGCATAATGAATTCTAGAGCAGTATTTTGAGCACCATGTGCATATACCTTATGAGCTACATATGAAATTGTAAACAAAGCACCATGTGCGTTTTCTTGTGTATACTAAGAGAATTTTGAATTGAAACGAAGTGGGATTTTGTGAGCTAAATATGAATTAGAGATAAGGCACCATGTGCGTTTTCAGAAAATCAAATGTAATTGAATGGGGCATGCATGAACTATATCTTAAGTCTCAAGGTGGAAAGTTGTGGGACAACTTTGCATTGATAAAATCTGTCTTTTTTATAGGTACACAATAACATTCTGTCGGAAATCCAGGAAATGAAAAAAGACAGCAGGTTTGCATCGGCAGCATCACACATTCATTACATTCTACGGAAAGGAAAGAGCGACAACTCTAATAGGAAATACGACACTTATTTCCAAAAATTTAAAGGCTGGTGTTCGGCTCACGATGTTTCCTATTTACCCGCAGCAGTGAGTACTGTGGCAGTATTTCTAAGCGGTCTTGTACAGCAATCGGTTTCCGAATCTGTGTTATCAACATATTTCTACAGTATCAAGTGGTATCATGATTGCAATATGTGCTCTAACCCGTGTGATCAAAAAATTCTCCATATGCTCATGGAAGGAGGAAAACGAATTCTTTCGAAACCGATTCAGAAGAAGGATCCAATAACGCCTGAAATTTTAGAGCAGATTATAAGCAAATACGGCAATGATAGTTGTAAAAATGACTTGTCTAATGTGAGAGTTTGTACAATGGTATTGTTGGGTTTTGCGGGATTTTTCAGATTTAACGAACTTTCAAATTTACGTGTTAGAAATATATCTTTTCATGCATTATTTATGTCTGTTCATCTTGAAAGTAGCAAGACAGACGTATATAGACGAGGTAATGATGTTTTAATTGCAAGCACAGGTAAATCAACCTGTCCTGTTTTTTGGTTAAAGCACTATTTACAACTTGCAGGTATTACTGAAAAACCTGACGATTTCATCTTTCGATCTATACGTTTTTACAAGTCATCAAAACGTTATAAGCTTTGTGAGATTAACAAACCCATTTCTTATACTAGAGCACGAGAAATACTACTTAGTGCTTTATCGTCCATTGGTTTGAATTCAAAGTTGTTTGGTTTACACAGTCTACGAAGTGGCGGCGCTACTTCAGCGGCTTCAAGCGGCGTAAGTGACAGGTTGTTAAAAATTCATGGTCGATGGAAATCGGATTTTTCAAGGGACAACTACATTAAAGATTGTGTGCAAAAGCAACTTCATGTTACCAAAAATTTGAACATATGAAAGGTTTATATATTGTTCACTTTTGTTTATATAATTAATAACAAATGTGTTACTTCCGCCATTAGATTTTTCTCTCTTTGTTTTTCTAAGTGCTAGCGAGCTGCCATCCTACTTATACTATATAGTTTCTTGTTTTTTGGTAATTAGCATCTAATTAATTTATATTCGGACGAACAAAGTGAGGGAGAATATAATTATAATTATATGCGGGTGTTTTATAGGTAGTCGGGTTCGAATATCATTTGTATTGGTCACGTGGTGAAGGCATATAAATAGGCGAACATGTGTTTGTGCGGCATTCTAAGCACGCTCGCTAGTTCTACGTACAGGCAAATTTTACAATATTTCTATGGCGGATAGTAACCATTTATCAGATGACATTAATCTGTGTATATATTGATGTGTATTAACATGAGTAGTTTTGTTTGCGATATATTTCTTAAGGACATTACGAGTGATGAATAAAGTGCTAGCGAGCTGCCATCCTACTTATACTATATAGTTTCTTGTTTTTTGGTAATTAGCATCTAATTAATTTATATTCGGACGAACAAAGTGAGGGAGAATATAAAGTTGCCAGTAGTTGATTCAGTTGGTTGGCCTTGTAGTTGAAATATTTGATGAAATTTGGTCTCGACGTTATCCCAGAAAATTCGTTATCTACACGAGGACGGACAGCAGACAGGAGGATGTGGGCCGACGAATTTGATGCAGTCATGCAGCAGGACCTGGATGGATGATTGTCGGCATACGTCATCGGCACCAAGGTGTAGTACAACAAGAGGTACTGTGAGCAATGCGCACTAAGAATACCCCCCTCTTACCCCAATCTCCCAAAGGGTGTTGGTAATAGGTATAAACTACCTCTTTTCTGAGTGTAAAAAACAAATGATATGACAAACTGAACCATATTGCTACTTCGATGTCCAGTGCGCGTGACCTTTGACCTTTTGACCCAAACATCGATAGGGAACATCTTCATCCCATGGGTAGTCCATATGTATGATATGGTGACTGTAGGTGGAAAGGATAACGCTTTAGAGCCCGGAAACCATATTGCTACTTCGATGTCCAGTGCGCTTGACCTTTGACCCTTAAATCGATAGGGAACATCTTCATCCCATGGGTAGTCCAAATGTATGATATGGTGACTGTAAGTGGAAAGGATAACGCTTTAGAGCCCGGAAACCATATTGCTACTTCGATGTCCAGTGCGCTTGACCTTTGGACCCCAATATCGATAGGGAACATCTTCATCCCATGGGTAGTCCATATATATGATATGGTGACGGTAGGTGGAAAGGATAATGCTTTAGAGCCCGGAAACCATTGCGTCTACAGACGGACAACCCGATTCCAGTATACCCCCCCCCCACAATTTGTTGCGGGGGTATAATGACCGGATAAGCCTTGATGGTGGGCTCTTATCTCCCCAAACATCTGGTGAATACGATAATCTGAAAAGGAGTAAACATCGGTATTAGAACCAGACACATATTGGTCAAAATACTTAGTCTGAGAATGACCTACAATAAGAACCGGAGCTGTCAAGGAAACCGTGATTAGATAAATGAAAATGAAAGGCGAAGATAACGAGCAGTGATCAATCTCATAACTCCTATAAGCAATACAAAATAGATAGTTGGGCAAACACGGACCCCTGGACACACCATTACGATCAGGTGTTATTTTATCTTTTATACGGCTCAAATGAACAGAAAATTATTCGTCGTTGAAAAAACAGCGAGGATGATAGTAACGGAAATGAATGATGATAGTAACGTTAGAACTTTCGCTACTATAATCCTCGCTGTTTTTTCAACGACGAATTTTTTGTTCATATGAGCCGTATAAAAGATAAAATAACACCTGATCGTAATTGTTGCTAGTGTATGATATTTCTTACCTACATATCATTCGCAAATAAACAATACAAATAGATATAATAAGTAAACGTGGTCTTTCCGGAATTTCCTTCCGCCATCTTGGGATGATAGTAACATCGTTATCAGTTTAATACCAGTGGTTATAACGACCATTACATTTGCGAAATGCTGACTTTATACGAGACTTGAATCGTCAAAAGACATCGATAATTCTTTGATAAATGACAAGAAATTCATTGTTAAGAAGTCTGTCCACAACTTAGTCAATGGATGCCTAAACAAATCATTTTTAAATCAAGATAATTTATTACATGTTATGCATTCCTACTATGAATCAGAATCGCACTTTACAATTCCACAAGCTTTAAAAAACAATGTATATTTTGTTGTTCAAAATAATGGCAAAATAGTAGATAACAATCGCATTTCTTTGTCTGATGGCCTTGGTTCTCTTAAGCAGGAAGCAGAATTATTAATCTCAAAAATAATGTTTACCATTCCAGAACTAAACAGAAAGGCAAATTCAAGCTTATTCCATTTGAACCACAACCAAAAGCCTCTAAACTGTTCACACTTACTCGTTAATACACAACCTTTAAAATGGACTCAACCTACAAAAGACGCGTTTCTTGGCTCAATTTAATAACGTTTTTGTAGTAGATTATTCGGACTGCTTTCCTGAAAGGGACCTCATGTAAATTCAAAATATAAAAAAGAATATATTCGTACACCACTCACTGTAATGGAAGAAATATCAGATCTATTGAAACAAACAAAAACAACCAAATCGAGTCTTTAAAGCTGTATGACCCGATATTTTTGTACATAATTACTTTAAAGCAGATTAATTAATTTATAAAGTTATTAACTTTCCCTTAATTACATGCTTGAAAACATCTGCATGTAAAAGAAAACAGTGCGAATATTATTTAGAAAGTAAATATAGTGGGAACATATATAAATCATCCAATAATAGACTTCTATAAATAGACCTACGCGCGTCAGGGGAATCCCAACATGTATTAACTCATACGAAACTGTCTAGTTTTAAGGCTGAAAGAGGGTAACACAACGAATTACTAAGGTATTTGATATTTGTATTTCTATTAAACTTATGGTACGGTACTGTTATAACAAAATACACAGCTTTACACAGATAAGACCACCGATTATCTGAAAGTTTGAACTGGTCACGTGACTGTCACTTGAAATGGCAGGGTGACGCGGTTATTTGTAAACATAGATTTCAAATCAAATAAATTGGGTTAAAACAGGTGAAATAATTTATGATATGTCGTACAGCCTCATAACTACATACGTGCCATGATTTAATAGCGTTTTTACGAGATGGAAAAAAATTATTGTAATTCGGACCATACAGCTTTAATGAAGTGCTAAATATGAAATACTTAGTGGGTCATCTATTATCAATCAGGTGTATGACAAGAAAATAACAAGATGAAAGAAAAGAACAAAGGAGACAGAATATTGACGACCATATCAGAGAAATTGACAGTTTTCTGGCACCAGGTGGTTCTGTTGTAAAATCGATTTTAGAACATCAGGGGAAAGCACCATGTTTAGTTCTTTACAATGACGACCAAACTGCTGACATTAAGACTTGATGCTGTAGTGGACAGACAATTTTAGGTGTTGACAAAACTTTGAATCTATATGACATGCACGTGACTGCAACATGTTATAAACAAGTTAGGATTATAAGGGATAGAACAAAAGCACCTTCAATAATTCTTTGACCTTTATTCACCCATGACAACAGTGACTTTGAGTCTTGTAGCAATTTCTTTCATCACGTGGGCACTAAACTTTCAGACAAAGACAAATAAAACTATTTGGGTCAGATGAGGAGAAAGCTCTTGTTAAGGCAATAACAGAGTGTTTTGCCCGAGTCAATACACATACTTTGTAAAAAGACATTTGTATCAAAATACAAAGCAAACACTTATTGATGATAGTGTAGACAAGGCAGATCAACAAAATATATTAGAAATCATTTTCAGTGATGAAGGACTAATTAATGCTGAAGACAGTAATTGTTTTGCTTAGATATCTTCTAAGGAGTTTTCAGACAAATTCTTGAAATATTATAAAAACTACGAACACATCTCAAAGACAAAGTAAATAATTATATTAGAAAGGATATAGTTGATGAACCATGGGCAAATAATTCTGAATCATTAAACCAGGTTTGGAAACAAGCCATTGATTGGAAATCGAAACCACTGCTTGATCTTATAAATATTCTGACAACTCCGATAATCTCTGTTCAAAGACCTTAGGAACTCGCTAGTATGGGTAGGACACCTGAAGTTGGAGGAAACGTACAAACATTTGGGTATTTCAAAGTCGGTATGCGGAAGACAAACGATGAACGAAATAGACTAATCAACAATAATAATTATCATTCATATGTCCATTCGATATATCCATGTGAACTCGAAATAAAAGACACCACAGACTCGTCCACTTCTACTTCATACTTGGATATTTTATTGAAAGTAGATATTATCGGCAAACTAACCACTCAACTTGATGACAACGGGATTATTTCAGCTTCTCCATCGTCAGCTTCCCATATTTGTGTAGCAATTTTCCATCATCACCTGGCGTTCTTATTTTCCAAACAAGAGGATACAGTAATGAAATATATATTCTCGGTGATTTTTATATGAAAAAGAGTATTCTATTGTCACAAACTATGCACTATTAAAATATTTTCATATTGTATTAAGTGTTTATATTTCTGTCTTCTTTTTTTTTTTTTTTTTTTTTTTTTAAATCTATTGATTTCTCCTTATAACACAACCCTTAAAACCACATTCGACTTGTGCACCTGAGAAATCGTTTCCAGACAGCAAGTTTGACTGCTCGTAGCATTCCTGGACTTGGACCAATCAGTCCAAGAACTGTGTTTAATCGTCTGCGCGAGCACAACATCAGACCAAGACGTCCAACGGTGCGCCCAATACTGCTTCAACGTCATCGTATCGCTAGACTAGCGTGGTGCAGACGACATCTGCGATTCAGAATACAGGATTGGGCCAATATTCTGTTCATTTGGATAGCAGTGACGGCCGTTGCAGAATGTATCGTCGCGTTGGGGAGGGGAACGGTATCAGGGCGCTTGTGTTGTGCAACGTCGACAATTCGGTGGAGGTAGCGTTATGATGTGGGGTGGAATAACAGCACGTGGAAGGACCCCTCTACAAATTGTCAATGGAAATCTCACCGGCCTACGCTATCGAGACGAAATTATTCAGCGCCATGTGATACCCTTCATACAGAGACAGCAAAAATTACATCACTCTGCAGCAAGATAACACAAGGCCACATGTTGCACGTGTAGTCGGGGACTTTTTTCTTCAACAGAATGTTGATGTCTTGCCTTGGTCAGCTGTTTTCCCCGACCTATCCCAAATCGAGCACGTCTGGGATGAAATGGAACGACGTCCACACCGTTTACCAAATCAGCCAGTGACATTGGCTGATATAGGCCAGGCTTTAACCAACATCTGGAACAACATCCCTCAAGCCTTTCTGAACACTTTAGTGGTATCAATGAGGTGCCGTTGTCAAGCATGCGAGATTGCAAATGGTGGTCACAAGCGTTATTAACTTTGTTAATTCACGTTCGAATACCAGTGTCTTTCGAGTGTGCTGAAATTGACGTTAACATTAATGGATTATGAAATGTTGTAACGAATATATTTGTTAACAGTATTACAAAAACTAAAATTTGTTCATTATTTTTTTTCAATTACTTTTTCATATATTAAATAATGCAGTTTCTTTTTTCCCCTAGTGTACTTAGTCGGGCATCTATTATCAATCAGGTGTATGACAAGAAAAAGACATGATGAAAGAAAGGAGGGAAAAATAGAACAAGAACATTGCCGACCATATCAGAGAAATCGACAGTTTGGTGGCACCACGTAATTCTGTTATAAAATCTATTTGAAGAGATCAGGGAAAAGCACCATGTTTAGTTCTTGACACTGACGACCAGATTGCTAACATTAAGACTTGATGCTGTATTGGACAGACAATTTTAGGTGTTGACAAAACTTTGAATCTATATGACATGCACGTGACTGCAACATGTTATAAACAAATTAGAATGATAAGGGATAGAACAAAAGTACCTTCAATATTTCTTTGACCTTTATTCATACATGACAACAGTGACTTTGAGACTTGTAGCAATTTCTTTCATCATTTGGGTACTAAACTTTCAGACAAAGACGAGTCAATATTTGATATTTGGGTCAGATGAGGAGAAAGCTCTTGTTAAAGCAACAACTGAGTGTTTTGCCCAAGTCAAAACACATACTTTGTAAAAAGACATTTGTATCAAAATACAAAGCAAACACTTATTGATGATAGTGTAGACAAGGCAGATCGACAAAAGATATTAGAAATCATTTTCAGTGATGAAGGATTAATTAATGCTGGAGACAGTAATTGTTTTGCTTAGATATCTCTCTAAGGAGTTTTCAGGCAAATTCTTGAAATATTATAAAAACTACGAACACATCTCAAAGACAAAGTAAATAATTATATTAGAAAGGATATAGTTGATGAACCATGGGCAAATAATAATTCTGAATCATTAAACCAGGTTTGGAAACAAGCCATTGATTGGAAATCGAAACCACTGCTTGATCTTATAAATATTCTGACAACTCCGATAGTCTCAGGTCAAAGACTTTAGGAACTCGCTAGTATGGGTAGGACACCTGAAGTTGGAGGAAACGTACAAACATTTGGGTATTTCAAAGTCGGTATGCGGAAGACAAACGATGAACGAAATAGACTAATCAACAATAATAATTATCATTCATATGTCCATTCGATATATCCATGTGAACTCGAAATAAAAGACACCACAGACTCGTCCACTTCTGCTTCATACTTGGATATTTTATTGAAAGTAGATATTATCGGCAAACTAACCACTCAACTTGATGACAACGGGATTATTTCAGCTTCTCCATCGTCAGCTTCCCATATTTGTGTAGCAATATTCCATCATCACCTGGCGTTCTTATTTTCCAAACAAGAGGATACAGTAATGAAATATATATTCTCGGTGATTTTTATATGAAAATGATTATTCTATTGTCAAAAACTATGCACTATTAAAATATTTTCATATTGGATTAAGTGTTTATATTTCTGTCTTCTTTTTTTTTTTTTTTTTTTTAAATCTATTGATTTCTCGTTATAACACAACCCTTAAAACCACATTAGACTTGTGCACCTGAGAAATCGTTTCCAGACAGCAAGTTTGACTGCTCGTAGCATTCCTGGACTTGGACCAATCAGTCCAAGAACTGTGTTTAATCGTCTGCGCGAGCACAACATCAGACCAAGACGTCCAACGGTGCGCCCAATACTGCTTCAACGTCATCGTATCGCTAGACTAGCGTGGTGCAGACGACATCTGCGATTCAGAATACAGGATTGGGCCAATATTCTGTTCATTTGGATAGCAGTGACGGCCGTTGCAGAATGTATCGTCGCGTTGGGGAGGGGAACGGTATCAGGGCGCTTGTGTTGTGCAACGTCGACAATTCGGTGGAGGTAGCGTTATGATGTGGGGTGGAATAACAGCACGTGGAAGGACCCCTCTACAAATTGTCAATGGAAATCTCACCGGCCTACGCTATCGAGACGAAATTATTCAGCGCCAGGTGATACCCTTCATACAGAGACAGCAAAAATCACATCACTCTGCAGCAAGATAACGCAAGGCCACATGTTGCACGTGTAGTCGGGGACTTTCTTCTTCAACAGAATGTTGATGTCTTGCCTTGGCCAACTGTTTTCCCCGACCTATCACAAATCGAGCACGTCTGGGATGAAATGGAACGATGTCCACACCTTTTATCAAATCAGCCAGTGACATTGGCTGATTTAGGCCAGGCTTTAACCAACATCTGGAACAACATTCCTCAAGCCTTTCTGAACACTTTAGTGGTATCAATGAGGTGCCGTTGTCAAGCATGCGGGATTGTAAATGGTGGTCACAAGCGTTATTAACTTTGTTAATTCACGTTCGAATACCAGTGTCTTTCGAGTGTGCTGAAATTGACGTTTTTCGACGTTAACATTAATGGATTATGAAATGTTGTAACGAATATATTTGTTAACAGTATTACAAAAACTAAAATTTGTTCATTATTTTTTTTCAATTACTTTTTCATATATTAAATAATGCAGTTTCTTTTATCCCCTAGTGTACTTAGTCGGGCATCTATTATCAATCAGGTGTATGACAAGAAAAAGACATGATGAAAGAAAGGAGGAAAAAATAGAACAAGAACATTGCCGACCATATCAGAGAAATCGACAGTTTGGTGGCACCACGTAATTCTGTTATAAAATCTATTTGAAGAGATCAGGGAAAAGCACCATGTTTAGTTCTTGACATCGACGACCAAATTGCTAACATTAAGACTTGATGCTGTATTGGACAGACAATTTTAGGTGTTGACAAAACTTTGAATCTATATGACATGCACGTGACTGCAACATGTTATAAACAAATTAGAATGATAAGGGATAGAACAAAAGTACCTTCAATATTTCTTTGACCTTTATTCATACATGACAACAGTGACTTTGAGACTTGTAGCAATTTCTTTCATCATTTGTGCACTAAACTTTCAGACAAAGACGAGTCAATATTTGATATTTGGGTCAGATGAGGAGAAAGCTCTTGTTAAAGCAACAACTGAGTGTTTTGCCCGAGTCAAAACAGATACTTTGTAAAAGAGATTTGTATCAAAATACAAAGCAAACACTTATTGATGATAGTGTAGACAAGGCAGATCGACAAAAGATATTAGAAATCATTTTCAGTGATGAAGGATTAATTAATGCTGAAGACAGTAATTGTTTTGCTTGGATATCTCTCTAAGGAGTTTTCAGACAAATTCTTGAAATATTATAAAAACTACGAACACATCTCAAAGACAAAGTAAATAATTATATTAGAAAGGATATAGTTGATGAACCATGGGCAAATAATTCTGAATCATTAAACCAGGTTTGGAAACAAGCCATTGACTGGAAATCAAAACCACTGTTTGATCTTATAAATATTCTGACAACTCTGATAGAGTCCCAATACCTTAAGAACTCACTAGCATGGGTAGGACACCTGAAGTTGGAGGAAACGCATTTTTGTCTATAAATATTTACAAAAACGAACATGTTCAAATATATTATTATGTCTAGTAGGTTTTAAAATCGGATACAAAATTTTTATTATTTTTCCGTCGGATCTTTTCGTTTAATAATGCATTGTACATGATGAAAGTAATGGTTATATATATTTTTTCTCAAGGTATGATCAGAATGACCCGCTCAACTTAAAAATTTAATAATCTTTGAAAAGCTGTACAAGATTCAACAGGTTGGGAACACTTCCCCTATAGCAAGATATTCTCGCTAAAACGCGATTATCCCTCTTTAGCGAGAAATAAACATTACCATAAACAGATGTTTTGGCGTAAATAATGACAAATCCTGTGCAACGCTGAATAAGTGCGACACACACTCAACATGATGCGAATTGTTTCTATGAAATTGACAACATAGTCAAGAAATTGCTGATCAAAGTTGCTGCGTAAGAGGGAAACAGTCTGAAATCCAATACACAATGTTTTTGTTTTGATTAATGTATTTGCAGAAATATCACACATTTTAGCACTTTCTTTTCACATGAAACACGAAGAGATGAACTCCACGTGAGTTTTTCTCGGTTGTACGGGATATATTTACTCTCGTTAAAGAGGGATAATCGCGTTTTAGCGAAAATACATGTACCTCGCTATAGGGGAAGTGTTCCCAACCTGTTCAATGTCTATCGCAAGTATTTTGATGCTCACAGTAGTGCAAGTGAGTCCCAATATTTCAAAACTTTCTAGGGGTGACCCCTGAACACCCCCTCCCGCCGGCGCTTTGCGCCGTGGTCTAACAATATTTCGAACCTAAACAGTCCTAGCTTCTAATGTATAAAAAGCACCAGTTTCCAACAACACCCGATATCTAGAAGTGTTGGTTCCACGACGTGGATACAAGGTCAGATACAAAGAAAATATATACCAAGCACTAACATGACCCACGACACAAACAACTAGATTGTCAAATTTTCGGGACGACCTCTTCCTTCTTCAGAACAAACGAAAAGAATGACATTTGGTGGCCAATATCAACAGAGAATAACAAAACAACATATAAATACACTTAGCACTACAACTACACTAAATCTACGAACGTATTTACACCGCAGACTCCATATTTTTGGTTAATAGACTTGCCTATCAATTTTATAAGCAGAGCGAATTAGGACACGTCCCAATCGTCCAAAGAGCTGATCGAAAATGTACGAAGTAGTAAAAATAGACTTACTTAATCTCACGTGGAACGAGTTAACTATATCACGTTGACAAATAGTAAAGTTAACTCGTACCTGGAGAAGATTCTATATTTACTGTACATTACGAATAAATAATAAAACTAATATATATATATATATATATCGTCGACTGACCAGTTTCGGTGACCTTAGTGATAAACCGCGATTTTCTCATTAATCACTTGGATTAAATAATAAATTACACACAAGAGCTTGTTCTGGGTATAGTCAGTTTTTAAATCGAGGTAAGCTACTGACAAACAAGTTGATGGTACAGGGATTTCAACAGTCTCGATTGAAGTCAGCATTTCGCAAATTTTATGGTCGTTATAACGATATAGTTCGTCAATACAACCTCGCATTGGGTCAAATGCTGTCTGACGTGTTTCATACCGATTGTTAAGCCGTTCTTGGCACACTGATTTTGACTGCGGAAAACTCCGTTTACTTGATCAGGATATAGGGCTCACGGCGGGTGTGACCGGTCAACAGGGGATGCTTACTCCTCCTAGGCACCTGATCCCACCTCTGGTGTGTCCATGGGTCCGTGTTTGCCCAACTATCTATTTTGTATTGCTTGTAGGAGTTATGAGATTGATCACTGTTCGTTATCTTCACCTTGCACACCTCCCTTTAAAGTAATTAAACTTCTTTACTTTCATCTTAAAATTCCAAATTCATTGGTACGTTAATTGAATATATTTTCGTAACAAAAAACATTTCACTTTGTGGTCCTGAAGCGGTGACGTCACCTATTTCGGTGACCATTGTTAATATAGGTTTGCCGAAAGTTTGTAACTGTTAAAACGTATATACAGGAGGAATGTGCAACTAAACGTCAATGAATTAAATAACATAGTGTAGAATTCTAGACTTTTGGTATACTTTATATTAATTTGAAGGTTTGCTTGAAAAAGTAGTAAGTAAATGGGCTTATTTTTGGGGTGCTCATGTTGATTTTTTGCATACTCTCCTTCTAGTAGTTCATTTTGGGGGGGGGGGGGGGGGGAATGAAGACGTACTCTATATATGTTTGCAAACACTACGGCGAAATTAATGATGCAACCTACACCCGGAAACGACAACACACACACGTAAACAAAAGGTCACCGATTCTGGTCAGTCACCGAAATAGGGCAGTCGGCGATATATATATATATATATATATATAAATGGACACTATAAAACTATAGTATATAATAAAAAATAAACAAACATTTTAAGAGAAAAAGAACAAGAATGAATAAACAATGAGGACCAACTGAAAACCAAAGATTATTAATGCAGTCAATGAAATCGAATCAACATCAGACATTCCCGTGCTTATCATGTCTAGGATAGATGTTTAAAACAAACACATCATAGAATCACGGGTACTAATAAATGGGTTTTACACTGAAGTAATTGAATATGTCAGATGAATGAAAGATGAAGATAACGAACAGTGATCAATCTCATAACTCCTACAAGCAATACAAAATAAATAGTTGGGCAAACACGGACCCCTGGACACACCAGAGGTGGGGTAAGGTGCCTAGTTGGAGTAAGCATCCCCTGTCGACCGGTCACACCCGCCGTGAGCGCTATATCCTGTTCAGCTAAACGGAGGTATCCGCAGTCAAAATCAGTGTGCCAAGACGTCAGACAGCATTTGACCCAATGAGAGGTTGTATTGACGAACTATATCGTTATAACGACCATAGAATTTGTGAAATGCTTACTTCAATCGAGACTCTTGAAACCCTTATACCATCAACTTATTTGTCAGAAGCTTACCTCGATTTAAAAATTGACTATACGCAGAACAAGCTCTTGCATATCGAATCAGTTGAGATATATAAACACCATATGCAGGTGATAATGGAATATTGCTACATAAATGTGGGAAGTTGACGATGGAGAAGCTGAAATCATCCCGTTGGTCATACAGTTGAGTTGTTAGTTTGCCGTTAATGTCTACTTTCAATAAAATATCTAAGTATGAAGCAGAAGTGGACGACTCTGTGGTGTCCTTTATTTCGAGCTCACAGGGATATATCAAATCGACATATGAATGAAAGCTATCATTGTTAATAGACAAAACGTCATCGATATATCTAAAAGTCGAATTGAAGGTCACAGCGAGATATTTTTTCTTCTCACGTAGAAGTTTTTGAATAAATTCTGCTTCATATGAATATAAAAACAGGTCAGCTAACAAAGGAGCACAATTCGTGCCCATGGGAATTCCAACAGACTGTTGGAAGACCTGATCACCAAAGACCACGAAGATATTGTCAATGAGGAACTCTAGCATATTTTTTATTTCAACTTCAGAGTACTTGTGTGTGGAATCAGAGTGGTGTTTAACAAAGTAAGTTTTTGAATGACCGATCACTAGATATGAATATTTCCGTTTTTGTTGAAGAAGCAACTGTCTATGATGTCAAAAAGTCTAGTCTTTAATTTATCGTGAGGAATGGTCGTGTATAGTGTTGAAAAGTCATAGGTTTTAATGCTATTGATTTGGGAAAAATTCTGTGATTTCAAGTTTACTAAAAGTTCTTTAGAATTTTTTAGAATCCACATTTGATTAACACCACTTCTGGCATATGTAGTCGCACAGTAAGTTTGAAGTTTCTCCTTCACAGCTGTTAACATTTTCGTGAGGAGCAAAGATAGGGGCTTGGTAGAGCACTTACTGGATCCAGCAATGTATCTTTGTTTGAAAGGGTTTTTATGTAGTTTAGGAATCCAGTATAGGTACGGTAACTCACGGTCTCATCCGAAGGACCACCTCATTTAGTCGCCTTTTACGACAAGCAAGGAGTATTGAGGTCCTATTCTAACCCGGATCCCCACGGGATCAATGTATTGACCTCAAAAACAGCAATATTTGTATAATGTTACATTTTTATGCCCCCGAGATCGAAGGGCATATTGTTTTTGTCCTGTCTGTCATTCTGTCTGAAACTTTAACCTTGCTAATAACTTTTGAACAGTAAGTGATAGAGCTTTGATATTTCACATGAGTATTCCTTGTGACAAGACCTTTCCGTGGGTACCAACAGTATTGACCCCGTGACCTTGGAGTTTGACCTACGTTTTGTAAACGTTAACCTTGCTAATAACTTTTGAACAGTTAGTGATGGAGCTTTGATATTTCACATGAGTATTCCTTGTGACAAGACCTTCCCGTGGGTACCAACATTTTTGACCCTGTGACCTTGACCTTGGAATTTGACCTACTTTTTGAAAACTTTAACCTTGCTAATAACTTTTGAACAGTAAGAGATAGAGCTTTGATATTTAATATGAGGATTCCTTGTTACAAGATCTTTCCGTTGGTATTGAACCTTTTGACCTTGACATTTGACCTACCTTAATTTTTTTTTTTACATTGGTCATACTTCTAAATGGTATATATTAGATCTTTCATATTGTACATGAGCATTTCTTTTGACAAGATCTTTCTACTGGTACCAAGATATTTGCCCTTGTGACCATCTTCAGAATTGGCATTTGTGTTTCACAAACACATCTTGTTGATTAATTTGTTAGTCACTGGTATCTGTTAAATATACTGCAATTAATTGCATAATAAGGGGAAATTTGGTTATTCTCAATTTTACTCAGAAATCAGAGAAATGGAACGTTGTTTTAAAACAGCATTCCTCCTATGTTTCAAACATCAGTTTATACCACAGGCATGTGTTTGAGTAACAGACATTCTGATAAGTTGGGAAGTTGGGTCTGGTAATAGTGGGGAGAATGATGTCCTACAGCGGAAAACCGAAAAAGGGGGTCAGTAAAAGTCTTAAAAACATACCAATATTTACAGTATTAGCTGACATTATCTTAATATTCATGCCATAAACATTATAAATGTACTAGAAATGGAATAAACATGTTGTTTCTCGGCTGCATTTCCTTAAAATAAACTTTGATATAAACTAGTGTAAACATTTTCTTCGTTATGGACGCCATTTAATGGCATGGCACTGTAATTTACAATCAACCGGTTACTTAGAGCTTTTTAGGCTTTTTTTCCTTTCCTTTTTTGGGGGAACCAACAAACATAGTTGGTGCTGGGTGTTTTAAACGTAGTTTTTTTTTAACCCTAGGTTTTCATGGCCTTTTTTATGCACCACTTTTGTTTCCAGTAAAGAGTCATGATATTGTATTTAATCGTATTTGTTTTTTGTAACAATATTGTGGCAGGGAGAACGCTGTTGTGTATTACTTATATATATTGCATTTCTAGTCCAGATGCGGGCCAATTTAGTTCTGTATTTTTAGGACTCACATTTTTCGTCATTTTAAATAAATGACAATCTTTTACACCTAACATGTTTTTCTGTTATGATTTATATGGAAACAAACAGAGCTGCAATGTAGCCTTGGAGTAAGAGCAAATTTTAACATAAACATGGTCATTGTAAGTATTATGAATGTTATTTTTGCCAAATCATACCATTAATGTGAACAAGTTTTTTTTTTTTTAATTTTACTTTCTGCACGCGACAGCTCATTGTAACATTCATTTTGTTTTGATTGATTATACATATTAAAACTTACAACACGTGTAGCAGTCTTTCATCATCGACCAAAATATCATTTGCCTCATTACCTTGATAATAATTTCATAGACTACTAAATTCATATTCATACCCAAAGACCAAGTCAGTTAGATCTCAAAATGATGCAAGAATTTTATCGTTTCAGGGAGTAAGACACGGAGAGACTTAAACATAACATTAAAAGGCAATAATTATTTTTTAAAAAGTTGTGTGTTTTGGCCAGATTTCAAAGCAATCCGGTTTAAAGCTTGATGATGTTTGTCCGTCCATGTAAAAAAAAAATTGCTTGAATTTCTCTGCAATGGTAAGGGTCATTTACTACATATTTTGCCTGTACCTCATCAGTTAGCAGTTTTAATTTCCATAAATACCGGGTTTCTCTGATTTAGTTCACACTTGAATGATTTTGGTCAAAAATTGATTGTCTTGATTTATATAATCAGACCGTGTCGATTTTGGCGGTTTCTGGTAATTTCCATAAAATAATGCCTGACATGAATAAATGTTAACTCTATTAATTAAATTTTTTGGTGATGGTCAACATGTCGGACTATTGGACCGTCGGACTATCGGACCGTCGAAATACTGGGCTTGACAATTGAACTGCGTAATATATGGGGCTCAGTCAACGAGTGCGTTTTAGATGAAGAGGTGTTGAACTTTTTTTTTACTCGATATTGAAATGGAGCCAAGTTGCATTCCACCGTTCCAACGACACACCCAGTGTTCAAAGTCTCCTCCAACACAATGCAGCATAAATCCAATCACCTTTTAACCATTGCACCTTTAATTTGGCGTGTAATCCATTTAAATTTGCACAGTAACTGTACCTGACCTGAACGCACAGCCATGCCTTTTGTTCTTTTCATTCTTACATATATGTATTCCTACGCGCCATTTCAAAAACGTTCATTTAACGTAGTTCCACACTCCTGTGACGTCATAAGATTTTGCAAAGTCAATGTTTTAATGACTGGAACATAAATTTTGTTGGAATCTTTTTCAATAGTTATTTAAAAAAAATTGTCAGCGATAAAATATTTCAAAAGTCTTAGTTATATTTGAATAGTCAATGATATGTTTCAAAATATTGAATCCAAGGACAATAACTCCGTTTTCAATAAATTATTTATCAAGTCGATAGATTTCCTTTATTTTTCACAAACTTGTTACCAAGGTGATAAGGAATCATTATCTGTGTTTTTCGTGAAATTACATAAAATTTTAATTCATGAGTGATTTTGAATAGTTCAGCTGTATGGTGCCAGACATCGGTTTTCTATGGGGGTATACATACTCTAGAAGCTATAAATTTGAAATTATTAAGGAAAGGTATTTTTTTTTTTTTTTGGATAAATAACTATAATAGATGTACATCTACTAATATAAACAGAAAAAAATGATATGTAAACCATGCTATAAGGAAATTGTGTCCACATTTATTCGTTTTTTAACATTTTGGAGAATAACGCTAATTCAATAATTCTGCACTTATTATTCTAAAACTTAATGAACATATTGAAAATGACATGTGTTTTAGTTATTGACATGTTTCTTGATAAATAAATGCAATTAAACAATTTTTATGTTGTTTTCATTTTAAAATAGCGACAAATAACTGTTTCCAATGAATTTCATAAAAATCTACATAGGGGTACATGACTTCATTAGTGTCTGTAATGAAAATTAATATGGAAATCCTTAACTAATTTGCATTTTTTCATTACTCTGAATGTTAATTTATTGATTCCAAAGAAAAAAATGCTACCTAAACCCCAAAAATCCAGGACTAAGGACCCACCTTAAGCTTTTTGATGGGAGAAACTATTTGTTTTTCTATCTTCAAAACATAATTAAATGATAAGAATTAAAACTTATAATTCTTTGTTTGATGCATGTATCAAACGAAACATCGGAAGGAAAACTTTTTCATCAGTGCACTACGCAAAGTTTCATTTCTTTAAAAAAAATCATATTATCATCATTTTAAAAACTTCTTTTTTCATATTTAAAAGCAATTCCTTCCATACATGTACATGTAATACTGATTATGTCTATACAGAGCAGATTTACGTCTGACAAATTTAATGACATGCTTTTTGTACATGTTTTTTCTTAGTGATAACTATCATTTTGATTAGTTTTTAGCTCAAAAACAACATTGATATCTATAGCTGATCACGTGTATGATGCATGTGACCAAACTTTGCTAGTACACAAGCGTGAACATTAGCTTCGCTAAGTGTTCACACGGAGCTAATGCGAAATAAATTTGATTCGTATTAGTAATAAATTTCGCCGTAAATTTTAATTCGAAGTAAAGTAATGCGCATTATGTTTCAGTGAAAACGCCATACCTTGGGACTGTGGATGGTACGGTCGACCATTGATGTGCCTTGTTTTAAACTCCTCCATTACGGCAGTTAAGTCCGAGTTATTAAATTCTTGGCCATTGTCTGTAGAATTCTTGGTGGTCCGAATAAATAGATAAACCACAGAAGCACATCTGAAACCTCCTTAGCCGTCCTTTGCTTCAAACATGCTCCAAAAGCAAATCTGCTGTAACAGTCCACGATGTTACAAATGTAATTATACCCTCGACATGGAGACATTTTCTTTAAGTCCATCTACCATCGGCTGTTTGGGTAAGAATCTGGGATAGGTCGCCTTCTCTCGGTTTTGGGCAAATCCACAGCAGCCAAATATTTGCTGCATTCTACATACTGTTTAAATAGTAGCCTGGTGTATTCCCTCGTCACACGAAAATAAGTTTTTCTTATTGTTTCGTACACGGCGTCACTTTTCCTATGGTCAACGCAGTGGTTGCGTTGAACTTTCGCAATCATTTGGTCCTTTGTCAGAACCCGTCTGAGAGACTCATTTAGCTTCGAGCTCCTGTAGAACACTGACCCAATGTCCGCGTCGAATATATAGTCTGAAAGGTACTTACCGATAGAAGTTTCCCCCATCTGTAGACTTAATTCTTCTTTGATCCTCTTCGCTCCCCACGATGGGTTATCCATTTTCAATTTGCAGATTTGTTCATCCTCTCTCAGGACGGACCAAAACTGTTCCGGATTTGGGTCATTTGTCTCTCGTTTCCTCTAAATTTATCTATCAGAAAACCTTCGTCGGGCAAACTGACGCTTCCATGTTTTCCGTTGTATTTCGAAAGAAATTATGAACGACGTCATAAGAACGTGACGTCACAAACGCTACTTTACACGGGACCATCGGACTTTGGCGTGTGAGACCATCGCACTTTGGCGTGGTGCGCCTACAAATGACGGACCATCGCACTTTGGCGTGCCTATAGGAGAGGGATCATTGCACTTTGGCGTCCATAACCTCGACAAACCATCGGGGTTTGCCGCAGACCATCGCACTTTAGAATCTTACATATATATATATTTAGATCTTAGATCCGCCCCTTTATTTACACCACTACACAAAGGTACACTTAAAATTTATATACTTTGGAGGCTTTGGTCATGGATCTGAGTGTGGTCATATTTTAGGAAGGGTTTTTATTGGTCAGTGATTGTTGCATTTGGTTGGTTTTCTCTGTTCTATAGTTTTGCCGCCAGTTTAAGCAGTATTAATATTATTCAGATGCTAGGTAGACATTGGAATTGACGTGATATTTAAAGAAAGTTCAATACTGACAGCAGACTGTAAATCCTTAATATCCGAGTCAATCCTGATATATTGTCCAAGCTGTAAATTTTTTAGAGGGAAGCTTCTTCCCATAGAAGGGGTTATCTTTAGAGATGGATATATTGTCTATTCCATCACTGTGTCCGAATAAATATATTGATACCTGAGAGCTACAGGTGTTTCGTCAGTTATTCTTGTTGGAAGAAAACCCTGTTACAAAAACAAAATTTCTTTTGAAAAATAATGCTGAAATACATCATGCATGCAAGACACCTCGTATTGAATATCCTCATAGAAAATTGATATTCAATTAAGCTGTAAGATCCGATCTTCATAAATTATTTTTGTACATAATTACTTTCAAACAGATTAATTAGTTAAAAGTTATTAACTTTTCCATAATTACATGCTTGAAAACATTTTCATGTATATATATATATATATATATATATATATATATATATATATGTATATATATATATATATATATATATATATATATATATATATATATATATATATAAATCAAGCGAGATTATTTATAAAGTAAATATAGTGTGATACACATAAATCATCCTGAACACCTCGGACCTTTCACTGAAAACACGGCGTTTTTCGGTGAAAGGCTCAAACTCTTCCGGATGACGCAGAAATTATACATTGTTGGGCGTCTATAAATAGCCCCACGCGCGTCAGGGGAATCCCAACATGATGCATTAACTCAGACGCAACTGTCTACGGATGATCTGAAAGTTTAAACTGGTCATGTGACTCACTTAAAGTGACAGAGTGACGCGGTTGTTTGTAAACACCGAATTAAAATCAAATAATTTTGGTTAAAACAGGTGAAATAATATGACATTTCATACAGCCTCATAACGACATACGTGCGAGCGTTTTTACAAGATGGATTGATTGATTGCATATTGTTTAAAGTCCCCCTTGCGAATATTTCACTCCTATGGAGACGTCACTATTGCCGATGAAGGGCTGCAAAATTTAGGCCTATTGTTCTGCGGTTACGGCCTTTGAGCAGAGAGGGGTCTTTATCCTGTCACACCTGCTGTGACATGGGACTTTGGTTTTGCGGTCTCATCCGAAGGACCGCCCCATTTAGTTGCTTCTTACGACAAGCAAGGGGTACTGAGGACCTAATTTCTGTGTACATGAATATCGATGTCGGTCATTGTTTATCATGGAGGCGAATTTGACAGCGAAAGGATGTAGTGTTTGAAATGACGACGATTATCGTTGCTTTAGTGTGGAATTGAATGCAGCGAAATCATCCATGAATTGATTTATGTAAGTTTTCGAACGATTCACATCAAATGTAAGCTGAAATAAATTCAAACCGAAGCTCGACTGATTTCCCACAGACTTTATGAAGGCTTGGACAGAAACGAGGGGGATAGGAAAGACCGAATATAAATAGCCCCCTCGTTTCCACAGAAATTACTGAGTACCTATTCTAATCCGGATCCCCACGGATTTCGTCATTCGGACAATATAACTTTAAATACAATATATATATATATATATATATATATATATATATATATATGTGTGTGTGTGTGTGTGTACGTTTATAATTGACTGAAACGTACCTTCCTTTCATCACCTGTGATGTCACCAAGTCGGAAAGCTCTCTTCACTGACATCATACTAATCTGCATCTTACTTCTTCTATTTCACGTCTCTGGTTCTGGCATGTACAAAATTCAAACTTCAGTTTTAATCATCTAATACATGTAAATAAATAAATACGTAATTATGCAAATTGACGAAGACGTCAGTCTGTTGGAATTCCCATGGGCACGAATTGTGCTCCTTTGTTAGCTGACCCGTTTTTATATTCATATGAAGCAGAATTTATTCAAAAACTTCTACGTGAGAAGAAAAAATCTCTCGCTGTGACCTTCAATTCGACTTTTAGATATATTGATGACGTTTTGTCTATTAACAATGATACCTTTTTTTCATATGTCGATTTGATATATCCCTGTGAGCTCGAAATAAAGGACACCACAGGGTCGTCCACTTCTGCTTCATACTTAGATATTTTATTGAAAGTAGACATTAACGGCAAACTGACAACTCAGCTGTATGACAACGGGAAGATTTCAGCTTCTCCATCGTCAACTTCCCACATTTACATGTATGTAGCAATATTCCATTATCACCTGCATATGGTGTTTATATATCTCAACTGATTCGATATGCAAGAGCTTGTTCTGGGTATAGTCAGTTTTTAAATCGAGGTAAGCTACTGACAAACAAGTTGATGGTACAGGGATTTCAACAGTCTCGATTGAAGTCTATGGTCGTTATAACGATCTAGTTCGTCTATACAACCTCACATTGGGTCAAATGCTGTCTGATGTGTTTCGTACCGATTGTTAAGCCGTTCTTGGCACTCTGATTTTGACTGCGGATAACTCCGTTTACCTGATCAGGATATGGGGCTCACGGCGGGTGTGACCGGTCAACAGGGGATGCTTACTCCTCCTAGGCACCTGATCCCACCTCTGGTGTGTCCAGGGGTCCGTGTTTGCTCAACTATCTATTTTGTATTGCTTGTAGGAGTTATGAGATTTATCACTGTTCGTTATATTCACCTTGCATAAATACATGCTACTTATGCAAGAAAGTATATAATATATAAAATACATAATACACATATATAAAATGGGTTTTTTGCAATGAAATCCTTGGTGAATAAATGAAATTATGACTCGCTTATGGTCAAGTACTGTATCACATGTTTGTCTATTTTGGACTACAGTTACAGCTGTGAATTAAAGAGAATGTGTTGGATTCAATTATCTTTCAAGGAGAAAAATATGATTACAGATATGTGTGGAGTATCAGGTACTACCTTTTTAATTTACTGGGATCAGGAAAGTTGAAAATCTTGTCGTTACTCCCAGGGAAAAAGAGTAGGTCCGTTGTTCTTATTCCCATCCTTAAAATAACAGCTACAGATCCTATCATTCTGGATCGCCAGAACTTGTGTCTGAAATTATGAATACCGTTCGCATTATAATGACCCATACACGTATAGAAACGTGCAATTCAAAGTGTGAATTCTATTGTTTACATTAGTGCCTGTAAAGTTTTTCCCATTTCTTCGCTACACCGGGACTCGCTGGAAATCTGAATATCTTGCTTGTTCGTCGCAACCAAACACGAAACAATCGTCATTTAATTGCGGACTGTCTATAGTACGCGATATACTTGCTTGTCTCTTTCCGAGATTGTGCAGCCCTATTGTGGTTATTCCTGTAATCCGTCTATAATAATTGGTTTTTGGATACCGGTTTGCAATATATATTACGGCGTAAACAGTGCTCCCTCGATATATTTCTCCCACCGTTAAAATGCTACCCCACTTGTTACCTGAAAATCCTATAGAACATATTTCTTCTCCCCAGGTTAACACCACCGTTATAATGCAAACCCTGCATAATTCCACTGATTGTCACAAACAAATGGTCAAATTTTATAGGGTTTACCTTCGAAACAGGCAACGAAATTAAGAGAAAATGCGAGGTAGGAATTGAAATTGCGTATGAAAAATCACAAGTGATAGCAATTTTTCGCGAGTGAAGAACACACGATCTTTTTCCGGATTTCTTCAGTTTATTGGCTATACTTTGAAGTTGACAGTAATTTTGTCTTGTACATAGAAACGCTAACAGTTTTGACAGGTATTCTGCCGGTCAATTACAAATTAAACTCTCTTCAGCTTCTAAATATGTGCAAATTACACTCTTTTAATTTAAATCCTTTGGTGTTACATATTTCCATCGGCATCGACGTCTGTTGGAGTTGGATTGATTTATTGATTGAATATTGTTTCACGTCCTTCTCAAGAATCTTCCACTCATATGAGACGTCACCACTCCCGGTGAAGGATGCTCGGCGCGTATGGCCTTTGAGCAGAGAGGGATCTTTATCGTGCCACACCTGCTGTGACACGGGACCTCGGTTTTGGCAGTCTTATTCCAAGGACCGCCCCATTTAGTCACCTTCTACGACAAGCAAGGGGTACTGAGGACCTATTCTTACCCGGATCCCCACGGGACTGTAGCTGCCCACCCGATCGCCGTAGCTCAGTGGTGGAGCGTTCGCTTTGGAAACAGGAGGTCGCGAGTTAAAGTCCCACTGGTACCTTGAACGCTCAAACTTAAAACGTACACACATCTTCTTTTCCGAATGCTCGGCATTTAAAGTGAGAATCACGGGTCTCTTGAATAAAGGTTAATATAACGAAGAGTGATCAATCTCATAACTCCAGTAAGGAATGCAAAATAAATAGTTGGGCAAACACGGACCCCTGGACACACCGGAGGTGGAATCAGGTGCCTAGGAAGAGTAAGCATCCCCTGTCGACCGGTCACACCCGCCGTGAGCCTTGTATCTTGATAACGTAAACGGAGTTATCCGTAATCAAAATCAGTGTGCAACGAACGGCCTAACAATCGGTATGAAACACGTCAGACAGCATTTGACCCAATACTAGGTTGTATTGGCAAACTAGATCGTTATAACGACCATAAAATTTGCGAAATGCTGACTTTAATCGAGACTGTTGAAACCCCTGTACTATCAACTTGTTTGTCAGTAGCTTGCCTGGATTTAAAAACTAACCATAGGTAGAACAAGCTCTTAGGTATCGAATCAGTTGAGAGATATAAACACAATATACAGGTGATAATGGAATATTGCTACATAAATGGGAAGTTGACGATGGAGAAGCTGAAATCATCCCGTTTGTCATAAAGTTGAGTTGTTAGTTTGCCGTTAATATCTACTTTCAATAAAATAGCTAAGTCTGAAGCAGAAGTGGACAACTCTGTGGTGTCTTTTATTTCGAGTTCGCAGGGATATATCGAATCGACATATGAATGAAAGTTATTATTAATAGATAAAACGTCGTCGATATATCTAAATGTCGAATTGCAGGCCACAGCGAGAGTAGAAGTTTCTGAATAAATTCTGCTTCATAATGAATGTAAAAATAGGTCAGCTAACAAATACAATGGTGTCCAGGCCAGGATACTTCAGGTTGCTCCAGAGGCTTCCTATGTTCATTGCAAAACACTCTGAATCGTGCATTGATAAAAAAGCAGCAAAGACATGTCGACGTTGTAGAATGAAAAGGTCGTATGTGTTAGATACGACCATTTAAACTTTTCTGTGAATTTGCAAAATAGGCAATTATTTCTATCTAACCTATAAAAATCAACATTCTATCTTAAATATTGCCATGGAAACGAAAGAAAATTATTTGGTCGTATCTAAAGTGCTGGGATATGAAAGGTCGGAAGTATCACATACGACATTTTAGTGCATTTGAATAATTCTACAAAATATCGTATGTGACACTTACGACTTTTCATATCTCATCACTCAAAACAAAAGCAAGTTTACATGGATGTTGCTGCTAGTGAAAAAAAATTGAAAAGTGATGAATGGTGAGTGAAATTTATAGAGAAGTATAAATTGATGTAAAATATTGGTCTATCCGACAATTTGTTATTCTAAATCAGTTTATTTTATTCTTTTAGAAGAAATAGGCTTATTTATCATTTAATATGTAATCGGTAAAGTAAGGAGATCAAGTTGTTCAATAAAAACATATAATAATTATATCATCGTAAATTAAATGTACACATTTCGGATAGTGAAATGTTTATTCATTTAAAAATATTTCTAAAATTAACAAAAACAAATCATATCCGATTAAAAAATCACTTACGACCTTTCATATTTCAAATACATGTATTTCAGATAATGCTTGTGAATTCTGCTCCCTCAGTAAATAAAAGCTAATTAATATCGAGAAAGAGTTGCTGTTACTACAAGATAACTATAACAGATCATACACAGCTTTGCATGAAAGATGTACACCCTTACATATACAATCTTTGGATTTGTCACTTACTGAACGATATCAATCGCATAGATCTTTTAAAACACAGACAAAGTGTTTTGAACAAAGACATCAAGGATCATCTCATCCAATATCACGGTGCAAAATGTCAAACTTAACACAAAATGAATCCGATGATGAGGAAATTCCACTCCGTCAATTGAAAGAAAAAATACAATCAAATAAACAAAATGATGATGATATTCCACTTAATATCCTAGCAAAGTCTATCAAAAATTCCATCAAGATGAGGCAACCAAACAATCTGGAGCAAACAGCAGAACCACAACTGAAAGAGGATAATTACAGAAATGTACAACAGTCACTAAACACGCTTCATGAGGTTGACCATCTACATTATTTTAGAACGGTAGGAGACAGCTGTGATGATGAAGGGCATGTCGAAAATGCGACAGAAGAAGTAACTTCTGTAGAATCTCTACAGTCTACTATCTCTGATGATAATGAAAACGATCTTTAGATGGAGTGTGATGGTTGCTTTGATCTGAATGAAACTTTTGTTGTCGATAGTCAGAATGATTTGCTAGATTTTGAAAATTTGAATGTTTTAATGCCATTGTTTAAAGATTTTGCCCCAACAGATGCAGAATCTGTTCATGTCATTATCGAAAGCCAAACCAGTGAAAAAGAACCCACAGAATTTGATTCCGTGCACTTAGAAAACAGAATAGAAAACGAAACAGCATCAGAAGACGGTACGATCGATACAGAACCCAGTACCGAACGTGAAACTGACAATACATCAGAATCAGAAAGTGAGCCACACAAAATCAGTAGGTCTAGGCGTCCGTTCAAAAACCCTGAAATATGGAAACAAAATATCAGAAAGCGGAAGAGAAATGCAGGAGAGGAATATACTTCCTGCCGGGGGCAGAAAGTCAAACGACGGATTTTAAATCGAAAAAATTGCAGATGAAGATTTAAATGTTTTCAAAATATCAAAGAAGATGATCAACAAAAGATATTTAGGCAATATTGGGCTTTAAGTTATGGCGGACAACGAGATTACATCAAACAAAACGTTAAAAAGGAGACAAAGGCTAAGCGAACAACAACATCATCAAGAAGAAAATATTCTTATCAGTACTATCTTGATAATGAACATGGGAAACAAAGAGTTTGTAAGACATTCTTCTTGGATACCCTCAATATAGGAGAAAAAACGGTATCTTACACCCTTAGTAGAAATGATGAAGTACGGTGTCAGGACCAAAGAGGCAAAAAACCTGGAAGTCGATCACGAGTAATATCACAGGAATACTGTGAGAGAGCACATTGAATCTTTCCTTACAGTTCAATCGCACTATTGTAGGAAAACGACAACCAGAAAAAATCTTGAAAAACATCTATCAATAAGGAAAATGTATGAATTATATAGAGAAAAATGCAAATCAGATGATAGAGAGCCTGTAAAGTATTATTGGCTGTATGACCATGTTTTTTGCACTGAATACAACATTGAATTTCATCGTCCTAAGAAAGACATTTGTACATTTTGCGATGCTTATGAGAAAATGACACAAGAGGAAAAGGAAGTTAGGAACAATGAACATCACAAGCATTTGGAGAGAAAGCAGCAAGCTCGGGACCAAAAGAGGAACGACAAAGAGAGGACACTGAAAGAAGAAAATATCCTGGTTGTTAACTTTGACCTCCAGAAAGTCCTCATAACCCCTAAAATGTTTGTCAGTGATGCATATTATAGTAGAAAATTATCTACCTACAATTTCACCACATATGATCTTTCATCGAGAAATGTCCAGTGCTTTGTTTGGAACGAGACCGAAGCTAAACGTGGAAGTTGTGAGATTTCTACTTGCCTTTACATCCATAACAAGGAGGTTGGAGAAAAGGATGAGATAATATATTATTCTGATAGCTGTACAGGGCAGCAAAGAAATCTGCATCATGTGCTTGCTCAGTGTAAGTAATTTCCCAATAAAAGTTATTACACATAACTACTTTGAGAGAGGACACTCTCAAATGGAAGGTGATTCAGTACACGCCACAATTGAAAATTCAACGAAGAGATTGGAGATGTATAGTCCAAATGATTGGCTTTTAGCAATCAAAAATGCCAAACAGACGTCCCCAAAATATGCTGTACGTGAAATACATCACACAATGATTTTAGATTTTAAAGAGTGTGCATCGTCTGTGGTTGCGAACAGAAGAAAAGACACCAACGGAGATATTGTTCATTGGAACAAAATTCATTCTTTTCAATATAGAAAAAATTCTCCAAATATCTTTTTTTTTTCAAGTACGACTTCAGCGAGGATTACAGGAGCTTGAACATCAACCATGACAGGCGGAAAATGAAGTCCCTGGAAGATTATTGTCTAAAACCACTATACAGACAACGGCTGCCGATTTCAGATGCAAAACGTGCTGATTTGATGGGGTTATGTGACAAGGGACTTATTCCGTCAAAATATCACAATTTCTACAACAGTCTACCCTATGACAGCAAAGAGGGTGACATTCTTCCAGAACCAAACAGTTCGGACGAATCGGAGGTTGACGAGTGAATTTCTGAATGTTTTCACTAAACAAAATGTGTCACATCAACAGTATTTCTGAAGAAGAACAATAATTCCAAATTAATTGTTTCTGTTTATTGTAAACTGTTCAATGTTTGAAATTTTCCACGTTGATATTACTTGTTTTTCTTAATAAAGAACTAAAACCAATCAAGTTCTATTCATGTACAAATTCATATCACAAATACATTAGGCTTATGTAATTATGTTACATGAGTTTTACGATAATATTGATTAAATACCTGTATTATTTTTTGTCATTCAAAACCGATTTGAATATAATAACAAATTATGGCTTACATTTATACAAATTTAAGATTTTTTTTACATGTTGGGCGTATAAAAAATCAGTTTTACTCTTGCATAATCATTTAGCAGTGTGTCATTTAAATACGGTGAATTTTCTACCATTGCCATATTTCCGACAAAATGATCATTCAATTTTCCTAAAAAAATAAAAGGTTGTAAGTGATACTTGTATCTCGCCATTAAAGACGTCGTAAGTGTTACTTACAACTATTCATATCGTTGGAATAAAGTAATGAAACGTCGTATCTTATTGTTTAACAGCTATATAAGTAAAACAACAAAGTATTGACAATTATAAAAATATATAGATCACATAATTTCATCTATATAGAATACTGTTAAAGATAATTTGCATAAAACAGTTTTTCTTCGCTACTGAAAAATATGAAAATTCTAGTTACGACCTTTTCATTCTACAACGTCGATGTGTATTCGAAACATTTCAACGGTGCAGGAGGTAGCATTTTGTTATTCTGCAAAGCGTTTGAAAACATTCTCCAACGAACTGGCTGAAAATGATGATGTACAGTACAGATGGACCGACGAACAAAACTTAAAACGTTGTGCGAAACTCGTTGGTCAAGTCGAGCCGACTTATTGTTC
Source organism: Ostrea edulis (assembly GCF_947568905.1). Taxonomy (NCBI): domain Eukaryota; kingdom Metazoa; phylum Mollusca; class Bivalvia; order Ostreida; family Ostreidae; genus Ostrea; species Ostrea edulis. The sequence goes on from NC_079168.1 coordinate 36,385,682, forward strand.
ACCTTTTGCTCAGCTTTCCCCGTGGTCGTTGTTGCCCTCCAGTCACTGGAAGGTGATAAGGCATCGCAATACCTAGCTGCCGTTATGAGGTTCGAATTCATTGTTGTTACGGAACACGTTTTGAGCTATACTTAACAAATTACCTGCAGAAAAGGGACATAGACCTTTTAGAAGCAGTAATAGAGGTCAAAGTTATCATCAGGAGGTTAACTGATGAGAGTAAGGACACAAGCGTTTGGGATGCTTTGTATGGCAAAGCAACTGAAATTGCTGCAGAGTTTAACTTGCAGGCATGCGTTCCGAGAAGAGCAGGACGTCAGCAAAACCGAGCATCCATGGAACGACCCCTCGGATTACTGGAGAGTTTCATTGCATCTTGTCTTTTTAGATCATCTTGTAAACGAAATATCCAGTCGAGTAACAAAGAACGAAGAGATATTTTTAATTTCGTATTTGTTACCAGCTAAATTGCAAGGCCTTATAGCGGATACAGATCGTCTGTATAATGCCTATAAGTCAGACCTCACCAGCAAAGTAGAGTTTGTGGATGAAAAAACCAGATGGAGGATTAGATGGAATCTTGCTGGTGCCGATACAGAACCGAATAAAATTAATAATTTTAATTAATTTTATAATTTATTGATCTCCTAAATAAAACCAACAAAGATATTTATCCCGGCATTTTATCCATCTTCCTGACCATACCCGTATCCCTGGCTTCTAGTGAGCGTTCGTTCAGTGCGATGCATAGAGTAGTTATTTGAGAACAACTATGGGAGACGAAAGGATGACCAATCTTTCTCTGTTGCATATCCAACGTCAGATGCCAGTTGACATCGATGCTGTAATTGACCATTTAATTGCGGTCAAAACAGAAAAATCAATTTCATTTAAAGACATACGGGACTGACGATTTTGAAATTACCGCGCAACTCCGAATGACGTAAATAAATCCTATGTCGTTCGCATCTCCTGTTTGATTCTGAGTACATCTTAGGATAATATCTACAATGCAATTAATCTTATTAGGTCACCTGAATTCATTCAGGTGACCTATTGCTATCCGTTTTTGTCCGTCGTCGTTCGTCGTGCGTTAACATTTGAACATTTTCAGCTTCTTCTCTGAAACCCCTGAACCAATTTCAACCAATTTTGGCATATAGCATCTGTGGGTTGAGGGGAACAAACATTGTGAAATTCGTGGTCCCTGCCCCCCTGGGGCCTGAGGGGTGGGGCAAAAACCATCAAAATGAGTGTAATTTTAAAAAATCTTCTTTATTCCTGGACATCAAGAAGCCAAACTGTGGGCATAATTATAATGAGCGTTGAGCCCTCTACCAAAAATTGTGAAATTCATGGCCCCTGGGGCAGGGGTTCTTGTGTTAGGGTGGGGCTCTATTGTTCATATAGTGAAAGTGTAGAAATTCTTTGAAAATCTTCTTCTCTGTCTATGGGTATTAAGTAGACAAAGTAATAGCATGGTAATGATGAGCAAGGATGCCTCTTTATACTCCCCGCAACAAGTTGTGGGGGGTGGGGGGGGGTGGTATACTGGAATCGGGTTGTCCGTCTGTAGACGCAATGGTTTCCGGGCTCTAAAGCATTATCCTTTCCACCTACCGTCACCATATCATATATATGGACTACCCATGGGATGACGATGTTCCCTATCGATTTTGGGGTCAAAGGTCAAGCACACTGGACATCGAAGTAGCAATATGGTTTCCGGGTTCTAAAGTGTTATCCTTTCCACCTACAGTCACCATATCAAACATATGGACTACCCATGGGATGAAGATGTTCCCTATCGATTTTGGGGTCAAAAGGTCAAAGGTCAAGCGCACTGGACATTGAAGTAGCAATATGGTTTCCGGGCTCTAAAGCGTTATCCTTTCCACCTACAGTCACCATATCATACATATGGACTACCCATGGGATGAAGATGTTCCCTATCGATTTTGGGGTCAAAAGGTCAAAGGTTATGTGCACTGGACATCGAAGTAGTAACACTCAGAAAAGAGGTAGTTTATACCTATTACCAACACCCTTTGGGAGATTGGGGTAAGCGGGGGGTATTCTTAGTGAGCATTGCTCACAGTACCTCTTGTTAAAAATTGTGAAATTCATGGCCCCTGGATCAGGGGTTCTGGTGCTAGGGTGGGGCTCTATAAGTCATATAGTGAAAATGCATTATTTCTTTGAAAATCTTCTTCTCTGTCCTTGGGTATTAAGTAGACAAACCAATAGCATGGTTATGATGAGCAAGGATGCTTCTTTCAAAATTGTGAAATTCATGGCCCCTGGGTCAGGGGTTCTGGTATTAGGGTGGGGCCCTATTGATCATATAGTGAAAATGCATTTTATTTCTTTGAAAATCTTCTCCTCTGCTGCTGGGTATTAAGTAGACAAACTAATAGTATGATAATGATGATCAAGGATGCTTCTTTCAAAACTGAAATTTATGGCCCCTGGGTCAGGGGTTCTGGTGCAAAGGCGGGGCTGACCACATAGCTATTCAATGTTTCTTCCATCCAAAAGTAAAATTCTTATATTTAAACACAAACCTAATTCAAACATTGGAAGGTTGTTACATGATACTCAGGTGACCTATAAGGCCCCTGGGCCTCTTGTAGATATATTTTACATAAACTATGACAAAAATACTATTAGATTAGAAATAAAAACAAATTGCGTAAATTTTACGACTTCAATTACTTTTCGGCAATGTAAACATAGTGATACTTTTGACACATTGAAATGCGGATTTCAGTCACCTAAAGCGATCCAGCAAGGTTTCTTTGGCCCAAAGAAGACGTTGGAAAGCTGTCTCAACAGACGTCGGATCATCTGTATCCACAATCACAGACGCATGACATCTGTTCAGGTTTGTTAATCACAGTTAACAGGTTAATATATTAATGCCGAGTACGCACATACGTCAGATAAGAAGAAGAAAAAAATGTTCAAGAGCAAAACAATATTGAGTTTGGGTATAAATTCACCGGCGCTTATAAATTGTCAATGTCAGCTGATTGTTCATAGACTTTGTAGATCTAGACCAAGCTAGGTTATTTAGCGTAACCTAACAAGAGGCCCAAGGGCCTAGAATCGCTCTTCTGATAAATTGTACAACCCCACCATTTCTATTCTTAGCCTCTTAGTATTCTAAATCTTTAGTTAAATCCTTAGAATTCAAAAAAGTAGGTCAATGTGACCTACTTTTTGGTTTACACATTTTGAGAACCCAAGAAATATCAACTGACAAAGTTTGATGATTTTAAGCCAATTAGTATCTGAATATTGAAATATAGCTGTCAAATTCCAATCGTAGGTCATGGTGACCTACTTTTTGGTCAGCGAACTCCGAACATGCAGGACCCATCAACTGACAAAGTTTGATGACTGTAGGTCAAATAGTATCTGAAATATATAAATATAGCCGTCCAATTCCAAAAGTAGGTCAAGGTGACCTACTTTTTCGTCAACACCCTTCAAACATGCAAGACCCAACTGACAAAGTTTGATGACTGTAGGTCAAATAGTATCTGAATTATATAAATATAGCCGTCCAATTCCAAAAGTAGGTCAAGGTGACCTACTTTTTCGTCAACACCCTTCAAACATGCAAGACCCAACTGACAAAGTTTGATGACTGTAGGTCAAATAGTATCTGAATTATATAAATATAGCCGTCCAATTCCAAAAGTAGGTCAAGGTGACCTACTTTTTGGTCAACACCCTTTGAACATGCAAGACGCATCAACTGACAAAGTTTGATGACTGTAGGTCAAATAGTATCTGAAATATATAAATATAGGTGTCCAATTCCAAAAGTAGGTCAAGTTGACCTACTTTTTGGTCGAAACCCTTCGAACATGCAAGACCCATCAACTGACAAAGTTTGATGACTGTAGGTCAAATAGTATTTGAAATATATAAATATAGACGTCAAATTCCAAAAGTAGGTCAAGGTGACCTACTTTTTGGTCGACACACTCCATTGACTCAAGATGCATCAACTGTCAAAGTTTGATGATTGTAGGTCAATTAGTGACTGAAATATATAAATATAACTGTAAAATGCCAAAAGTAGGTCACAGTGACCTACTTTTTGGTCGATACACTCCGAAGACTCAAGATGCATCAACTGACAAAGTTTGATGATTGTAGGTCAAATAGTGTCTGAAATATAGTAATTTAGCTGTCAAATACCAAAAGTAGGTCACGGTGACCTACTTTTTGGTCGACACAAACCGAAGACAACTGACAACTGACAAAGTTTGATGATCCTAGGTTTTACAGTGCCCAAAATATGCATCTAAAATTGAAAATGTGAAATTTGAATATCTGCAAAATTCAAAAAGTAGGTCACTGTGACCTACTTTTTTTTTTATAAATATGTTTCAAGGCCTCAACTTACAAGATTTGATGATTCTAAACCTCTCGGTATTTGAAATAACAACTTAAAATATATCTATAAATGATAAGCCATAAAATTCAGAAAGTAGGTCACGGTGACCTATTTTTCAGTTGACGCATTTCAAGGTCCCATGATCCACCAACTGACAAGTTTTGATGATCATAGGCTTCAAAGTGTCCAAGATATGCATCAAAATTAATTTTAAAATAAATACCTGCAAAATTCAAAAAGTAGGTCACCGTGACCTACTTTTGAGACAACTTGACATAAGGTCCTAAGATGCATCAACTGTCAAAATTTGATGATCCTAGTCCTTATAATGACTAAAATATCTAAGATTTAAGGAATTTAAAATTTTTTTTAATTTAGGTCAACTTTGAAGTGACCTTGAGACCACGCCCTTTGCCCCAGGGTAATGCCTTGAACAATTTTTAATCTACAACATATCCTCATCCTTATGTGTAAGTTTGGTGATAATCTGCCCTGTGGTTCTTGAGAAGAAGATTTTTTAGCAACCACTACTTTTGTTTGTATTTTCCTGATTATCTCCCCTTGTTAAAGGGTCACATCCCTCTATTTAGTATGTATGAAAGCCCTTGGGCCAATGATACCCTGTAACAAATTTGAAAAAATTGGCCAAGGGGTTCTTGAGTTATAGCCCTTTTTCTAAAAAGTTTACGCACACCGCACAAATGGCCATAGCATTAGCTCTTTGAGCCTTTGGCTCAGAAGAGCTAAAAAGTGTATGATACAAGCGTCTGAGTATGGATATGTTAAAGTATTTGTCAAGTTTTTATATCCATCTCTATAAATTCCATATATTTTAGGGGGAGGGGTTATATAAAGCTAGGATATACACAATAGATCAGTAGTGGATCTTTGGTTTTACATGAATAAGATTTTTTTCTTCCTTAGTTGATGTTTGCAGTACAGAAAACAGAGACAGGACACTATAAACAATCTACCACCACATACAAACCCAGTGACATGCTTTGATTTATTTTCACTTTGTGCAACATACAGCATAATGCCATAAATGGGTCAACTTTTAATTATTTTACTATATAATTCATTTTGAATACAGCCACTTTTCTAAATCATTTTCATCCACTTATCACGATTCAATTCATAGTAACTTTTACACCATTCACAGCATAAATATCTCCAGTATCTTGTTTCAGTGTCAACAATTTCAACACTATGACACTAACTACAACACTAAATACCTTTTTTACCAAGACGCTTCATTAAAGAAATTTATTTAACATTATTTAACATTATTAGTTTTCTTTTCACCTAATGTATTATAGAGTTTCTTTGGGCCGAAGTGTCTACTATTAAATGTCAGCTAGACCATGTAGACAGATTCAATGATGAAATCTAGTTGTATTGACCTTTTTTGTGTTACACATACCATATGAGAGTAAAATATAATTGTCCTATCTATTTCATGTAAAGAATATTGGGGAATTGTCATGCTAACTGGGTAATTTTGCTGCAAGGCATTTGATATCATATCTTATTGTGCTTGTTTTTTAATCTATATGCAAACTAAAGATTGCCCAATTCTTATAATGAATACAATGATTCTTATAATGAATAAAATGATAAGCTTGGTAATATGATAAATATATACTTTTTTGCTATAAGCATAATTTTGCAAGAAAGTCTATATATATATATATATATATATATGTGTGTGTGTGTGTGTGTGTGTTGCTTCTTCAACAAAAACGGAAATATTCATATCTAGTGATCAGTCATTCAAAAACTTACTTTGTTAAACACCACTCTGATTCCACGCACAAGTACTCTGAAGTTGAAATAAAAAATATACTAGAGTTCCTCATTGACAATATCTTCGTGGTCTTTGGTGATCAGGTCTTCCAACAGTCTGTTGGAATTCCCATGGGCACGAATTGTGCTCCTTTGTTAGCTGACCTGTTTTTATATTCATATGAAGCAGAATTTATTCAAAAACTTCTACGTGAGAAGAAAAAATATCTCGCTGTGACCTTCAATTCGACTTTTAGATATATCGATGACGTTTTGTCTATTAACAATGATAGCTTTCATTCATATGTCGATTTGATATATCCCTTTGAGCTCGAAATAAAGGACACCACAGAGTCGTCCACTTCTGCTTCATACTTAGATATTTTATAGAAAGTAGACATTAACGGGAAACTAACAACTCAACTGTATGACAAACGGGATGATTTCAGCTTCTCCATCGTCAACTTCCCACATTTATGTAGCAATATTCCATTATCACCTGCATATGGTGTTTATATTTCTCAACTGATTCGATATGCAAGAGCTTGTTCTGGGTATAGTCAGTTTTTAAATCGAGGTAAGCTACTGACAAACAAGTTGATGGTACAGGGATTTCAACAGTCTCGATTGAAATCAGCATTTCGCAAATTCTATGGTCGTTATAACGATCTAGTTCGTCAATACAACCTCGTATTGGGTCAAATGCTGTCTGACGTGTTTCATACCAATTGTTGAGCCGTTCTTGGCACACTGATTTTGACTGCGGATAACTCCGTTTACCTGATCAGGATATGGGGCTCACGGCGGGTGTGACCGGTCAACAGGGGATGCTTACTCCTCCTAGGCACCTGATCCCACCTCTGGTGTGTCCAGGGGTCCGTGTTTGCCCAACTATTTATTTTGTATTGCTTGTAGGAGTTATGAGATTGATCTCTGTTCGTTATCTTCACCTTGCATATATATATATATATATATATATATATATATATATTCCCTTTGTGCATAAAAGAAACATGGGTTACATCATAAATACAGATATTTTGATGCAAATACATAACTCTTGCAAATAAATATGTAATGGTAGGATTTTAACTTTTCATATCCTTATGTTTTTTTATCAAAATACTTGATTTTCTGAATTCTCCAAATAAGAGATATTATGTAAACTTTAATTTGAAACCATTTCGAACTTTTACTAATAATACATATTATTTTGTATTTGATGTGAATATAGTAACTTTTATAAGACCCTTTGATTTTTCAACTGTAATAAATCAATATCACAATTTAACAGACTATACCAAAATATTGAAAGTCAATTATTGTTTCACATATATTGAATCTGTACCCTTAACTAATTATTTTATTGAGCTTAATTGAAATTAATTCGACTCTTTTTTCATTATATTGAATATATTTCATGCCACATTGTGTAAAAAGCTTTTGTGTATACTTATTTATGATGGGTAGAGTATATATAATGATTGAATAGGTAAGTGTATCCCTAATATTGCGGATGTTGACCACGAAGAGGTTGTGGCGGAACAGATGGTGAAATCCACTAATAATTGGAGACATGGGAGGAGAGTTGTTGAATTAGGGGTGTTGGCAGATGCTCTAAAGGCCTGTTTAAAATGTGGCATGCCATTGCAGCTCACTCATGCTGTAGATATCCAGACTTATGGACTATCGGTTATCATTAAGGTACAAAGTATCTAGGTTTAATTGCACCTAATACTAAATGCTGTTTGGGCAAGACATACATCAAATATTTTATGCAAGTGTACCTCTAAGTTTTGGGAAATTCTTAAATCATTTAACATGTTAAGGGGCTATGGCGAAATCAAAAGTTCAATGTCTGACAAAAAACTAAATCCAGTTTTCACAAAATCACACCCCACTCCCCTTAAATCTAAATACTATGAATGTTGAAACTAATCGATTAACAAGTAAAAACATGCGAGTATAAATAATACTGTTATACTTATACTACTGTTTATTCACAAATTAAAGTGTACATTAAAACTATTTAATGTTCATTAAAATGTAATATATTATTATGTGCTTTTTAACAGCCACTTGTCTTTTTTCCACTATAGTGAAATCGATGTCGGATGACAAAAACTTGTACATTTTACTCCCCCTAACTATTTGAATTTCAATTTTTTTCCTTTTGATCTCGCCCCTAAACATGGTGGACACTCAACAACCGTGGGTCAAATTCTGTATGTTGCCTATGCCATTGACCCCAATAACCAGAAAACTTATTACCAAATTTATACTTGTAAATGCTATTAATTGGTAATCAGTTTTTGTACAGGCCCCTGAATACAAAATAACCTCTAAAGTAATAATCTTGAATACTTATGATATTCATTGTAAAGTTTAAAATTTTATATTTTTTGTTCCATATTATTTATCATAGGGACACATACTTCATTACAATTTTATGTCTTCTTTTATGTATATACACACACAACTATATAATTTATTGTGTGTTTTTTTAAAAATAGATACCTTGTTCCAATATATATTGTCAGTATTTGAACAATGTGCCCACAAGAAAGAAACATGGAAGAATGTGGGATGCAAACACAAAACTAAACGATAGTCATTTTGTCTGCACGTGCATTGCAATTTTGGTACAAAAAATTGAAAATCAGATTACACAAGGAATCGACATGAAACCGTGATAGGATGATAGTATATCATTTGTAGATGTGCAAAATGATAGTCATATTGTCTGCACGCGCGTGCATCATATTTTTCATACACTAACTTTGTAATCAGTGTAACGTTTTTGATGCTCATTCAGATAGTTTGATATTCATAGCATAGGTAGGTATTGAGATCCTTAACTGACCTGCAATGTCAAAATTACCAATCTGCACGCGTATGCAAGTGCGCTTCTTTTTGATTGGATAAAACTAAAACGTATGTAACTCTCTTATTAATGAAGCGAATGAGTTGATATTCACATCATAGGTAGATGATATGTGTATGAAAGGTGAAGATAACGAACAGCGATCAATCTCATAACTCCTACAAGCAATACAAAATAGATATTTGGGCAAACACGTACCCCTGGACAACCAGAGGTGGGATCTAAGTGTATCTATGATCTTACGGTTGGGTTTGTATCCTGCCTACAATGCTTTCTGACTATGTAATAATACGACCTTGACCTTTCACTTCTGACCTTAAAAAACAATAGGCATCTTCCTCTCATCATGGTGATCGAATGTACCAAGTTGCAATATTCTGGACCATACGGTTGGGTTTGTATCCTGCCTACAAGATTTTAAAACTAAGTGATACTGCGACCTTGACCTATAACCTTGAAAAACAATAGGCATATTCCTCTTATCATGGTGATCGAATGTACCAAGTTGCAATATCCTTGAGCTTAGGGTTCTGTTTGTATCCTGCGTACAAGGTTTTCCTCCTAATGTAAAACTTGTACGGTACCAATTTTGATGCACCAGAATAATGTCTCTTCAGTGATGCTCAACCGAAATGTTTGAAATCCGAAATAACAATGAAGTTTTAGAGCTATTGTAGGGAAAAACAGTGTGCCAAAAAGTGGAGTCAAATTCGTCTAGGGATAAGAGCTATGCGTGAGGGAGATAATCCTGAATTTTGAAATGAATTTCTAAATTTTAAAACAGCAATTAAATATACATCCGTATTTTCAAGCTAGTAACGAAGTACTTAGCTACTGGGCTGTAGAAATACTACGACCTTTTACCTTGAAAAACAATAGGCATCTCTCTTAAGTTGCAATATCCTGGAGCTTGGGGTAATTCGGTTTGTATCCTGCGTACAAGGTTTTTCTATTAAGTAATACTATGACTTTGACCTTACCTTGAAAATCAATAGGCACCTTCGATAAAATACACCAAGTTGTAATATCCTGGAGCTTACGGTTCGGTCTGTATCCTGCTCACAAGGGCTTCCTACTAAGTGATACTACGACCTTGACCTTAGGCATCTTCCTCTTATCATGGCATCTTCGATCAAATGTACCAAGCTGTAAAATCCTGGAGCTTACGGTTCGGACTACCCTTCCCACAAGATACGGACAGACGGACGACGCCATACCATAATCCGTCTCGTCTTCGACGGGCGTATAAAAACGGATGCCCCGTGTCACAGTAGATGTGACACGCTAAAGAATGGCCGTAAGCGCCATGGGAAGGCCTAAATTTGTAGCCCTTCACCGGTCTTGGTGACGTCTTCATGAGTGAAAAATTCTAGATCGAGATGTAAAATAAGATACAATCAATCAATACAATCTAGTTTATTCAAAACAATGACTTATCGATAGGATTCTGAATGATCAGGATGGGTCATCCTTTAATACACACCAAAGCGAAGAACCAAATCGCCGTCTTTCTAGGCCCATCCTCAGTACCTGACCTTGACGATTCTGGTACGAGTTCTGGAACATTTAAATGCAACATAATAGTATGGCAAATCTTTATCATATTATTAATCCTATCATTTATCCTAATGTTAAAAAATTGGGTTGCCTTTCCCTCTTATTACCCTCAGAATCCGAGGTGAAAATGCAAATGGCGGTCTGTTTACAATCCGCTTTAACATCGACAAGGAGAATAACTGCTCATGCACAGTTGCGTGCTATTGGGGACCGAGTCAAAAGAATCATTGCTTATCCCCATGTATGAAATGGCTAATTCTTTTCAAAATCGAGATATCATCTTTCCCTGTGGAATACAATCACAGAGAAAATGCATTTTTAAATGTGACCATATCCGCCAATCAGGTAATGTACAAATGAAATGTGAAGATAACGAGCAGTGATCAATCTCATAACTCCTACAAGCGATACAAAATAGATAGTTGGGCAAACACGGACCCATGGACACACCAGAGGTGGGATCAGGTGCCTAGGAGTAAGCATCCCCTGTCGACCGGTCACACCCGCCGTGAGCCCTATATCCTGTTCAGGTAACGAATATAACACCTTGAAAAAGAGATGGAAAGAAATCATCGATAGGCCTAATCCAGGAAGTTTTGGGGCCCAACAATTTGTCCCATAAAAGAGCATTTCATGAACATCATGGTACGAAGTGTAGGAACCAGCCTTTGTAATTGATACAGATGATACAAAGAGCTATTTCTTATAGGAGTTATGAGATTGATCAGTTATTTTCACTTTTCATAGTACAAGTAGCCGAATTTCAGTCTCAATCAGCAACAGCAAGCAAAGCAAAGTAAACGAAAAACACATAAGGGAGGTCAACAAGATTGCATGTTTACTGGAAAAGCATAATGCAGACTTCACAAAAATGCATAGTGAAAAAATGGAAAGATTTTGGATCCGTCCAAATACTGCTATTATCAAGTAAGAGCAAGCTTTTGAATCAGGCAAGGAAAACAACTGCGAAGAATATCCTCCTAAATGTAATAACAATGAAATTACACCTATGATGGTATGTTAATATTTGTTTTGACAATTGGGAAATTGAAATACCAGTGGCCGTCACATACTTGAAAGGTGAAGATAACGAACAATGGCCAATCTCGTAAATGCAAGGTGAAGATAACGAACAGTGATCAATTTCATAAATCCTACAAGCAATACAAAATAGATAGTTGGGCAAACACGGACCCCTGGACACACCAGAGGTGGGATTAGGTGCCTAGGAGGAGTAAGCATCCCCTGTTGACCGGTCACACCCGCCGTGAGCCCCATATCCTGATCAGGTAAACGGAATTATCCGCAGTCAAAATCAGTGTGCCAAGATCGGCTTAACAAACGGTATGAAACACGTCAGACAGCATTTGACCCAATGCGAGGTTGTATTGACGAACTAGATCGTTATAACGACCATAGAATTTGCGAAATGCTGACTTCAATCGAGACTGTTGAAATCCCTGTACCATCAACTTGTTTGTCAGTAGCTTACCTCGATTTGAAAACTAACTATACCCAGAACATGATCTTACATATCGAATCAGTTGAGATATATAAACACCATATGCAGGTGATAATGGAATATTGCTACATAAATGTGGGAAGTTGACGATGGAGAAGCTGAAATCATCCCGTTTGTCATACAGTTGAGTTGTTAGTTTCCCGTTAATGTCTACTTTCAATAAAATATCTAAGTATGAAGCAGAAGTGGACGACTCTGTGGTGTCCTTTATTTCGAGCTCACAAGGATATATCAAATCGACATATGAATGAAAGCTATCATTGTTAATAGACAAAACGTCATCGATATATCTAAAAGTCGAATTGAAGGTCACAGCGAGAGATTTTTTCTTCTCACGTAGAAGTTTTTGAATAAATACCATACGCAATACAAAATAAATAGTTGGGCAAACACGGACCTCTGGACACACTAGAGGTGGGATCAGGTGCCTAGGAGTAAGCATCCCCTGTCGACCGGTCACACCCGCCGTGAGACCTATATCTTGATCAGGTAAACGGAGTTATCCGTAGTCTAAATCAGTGTTTCAAGAACGGCATAACAATCGGTATGAAACGTCAGACAGCATTTGACCAAATGATAGGTTGTATTGGCAAACTAGATCATTAAAACGACCTTAGAATTTGCGCATTCCTGACTTTAAACGAGACTGTTGAAACTCTGTACCATCAACTTGTTTGTCAGTAGCTTGGCTCGATTTAAGAAATGAACATACGCAGAACAAGTTCTTGTCCATCCAATCAGTTGAAAGATATAAACACTATATCGAGGTGATGATGGAATATTGCTACAGAAGCTGAAATCATAAAGTTTAGTTGTTAGTTTGCTGTTAATAACTACTTTCAAAAGAATATCTAAGAATGAAGCAGAAGTGGATGACTGTAGTGGTGTCTTTTAATTTGAGCTCGCAGGGATATATCGAATCGAGAAGTGAATGAAAATCATTATTGTTGATAGATGAAAGGTGAAGATAAACAAACAGTGAACAATCTCATAACTCCTACAAGCAATACAAAATAGATAGTTGGGCAAACACTGACCCCTGGACACACCAGAGGTGGGCTCAGGTCCCCAGGAGGATAAAACACCGTCGATATAACTAAATGTCGAATTCAAGGCCACAGCGAGAGATTTTTTCTTCTCACGTAGAAGTTTCTGAATAAATTCTGCTTCATATGAATATAGAAACAGGTCAGCTAACAAAGGAGCACAATTCGTGCCCATGGAAATTCCAACAGACTGTTGCAATACCCGATTACCAAAGAACACGAAGATATTGTTAACGAGGAACTTTAGCATATTTTTTTATTTCAACTACAGAATACTTTTGCGTGGAATCACTAGATATGAATATTTCCGTTTTCTATTTTTGTTGAAGAAGCAACTGTCAATGATTTTAAAAAGTCTAGTCTTTTAATTTATCGTGAGGAATGGTCGTGTAAAGTGTTGAAAAGTCAGGTTTTGATGTTGTTGTACATGTTTGTCAGTGCAACCGATATCAAATATGTATTACGCTATACAAGCTATTACTTGACCAATCTGTGAAATTGAATATATGCTTTTAATATTACTTTGGGGTTGATTGTGTCACTGAATAAAACTGCTTAGATTCACATAACTTAAATGGGTGCTGGCCTGCTGCAGACGAGGTTGAAATAACAGAAATGGAAACAAATATGTGTAATTCAATTCCAGGTGAAATATATTTGATTGTCACATATTTTCTGTTTGCATTTTGTAGCATAATAAAACCAAAAATTCACATTGAACTAGAGCTAACTGTGTGTTAGCTGCAGAATTGTAGATATATGGGGGATGAAATGGTAACAATTACATTAAAGCTGTATGACCCGATGTTCATGTATTTTTTTGTGTACATAATTGCTTTAAAGCAGATTAATTACTTTATAAAGTTATTAACTTTCCCTTAATTACATGCTTGAAAACATCTGCATGTAAAAGAAAACAGCGAGCATATTATTTAGAAAGTAAATATGTGTGGTACACATATATAAATCATCCCATAATAGACGTCTATAAATAGACCCACGTGCGTCAGGGGAATCCCAACATGATATATTAACTCATACGCAATTTTCTAGTTTTAAGGCTGAAAGAGCGTAAAACAACAAATTAATAAGAGGTATTTGATATTTTTATTTCTATTAAACTTGTGACACGGTACTGTTGTAACAAAATAGACAGCTTTACACAGATAAGACCACCGATGATCTGAAAGTTTGAACTGGTCACGTGACTGTCACTTGAACTGGCAGTCTGACGCGGTTATTGTAAACATCGATTTAAAATCAAATTATTTGGGTTAAAACAGGTGAAATAATGTATGATATGTCATACAGCCTCATAACTACATACGTGCGATGATTTAATAGCGTTTTTACGAGATGGAAAATAATATTGTCATTCGGACCATACAGCTTTAAGTGTTTGCACATTCCTTTCCAATATCTGTCATTCAATGTACAATTAATGACTACATATGTTAATTCAAACATTACTTTAAAAACATAATGACCTTTATATTGCAATGGACAACAGCTACACTCGGGTCAGAGCAGTCTTTAGCTGTCGTGTCAAAAGTTCGACACAAACCGATCTCACAATGATATTGGAACAGAGAGTAAAATACCTCAATGATCCAGATACACTTCTCCGAGACCTGTTTTGTGCAAAAAGTCACGAAGGGTGATTCAAGCATCCGGCATTATACTGGAATCTCATCGAAGAAGATCTTTGATGTTGCATTTGGTAAATATTTATTACAACTATCAGTGATTTTGAAAAAGTCATTGGTAATTAAAATGCTGGATTATTTTAATCTTAGGTGAACATTGTTTTTCTCCAGAGTAATTTGCAATTAAATTTCTATTGGACTTCTGTGTGCTTTTAAAATCAGATATTTTAAATAGAATTTCCCCAGATATAAAATACTGGTCAGGTCAAATCAGTTCAAAGAAAGGCTATCAAACTGCAGATGCTCACCAACCCAAAAAGACTGGGCCAAAGAGGAAGCTTATCTTTACCAATAATATATATTGACCTTGGTGAAACTGCGTTTGGCCTTAACACTTCCTTTGGGAGACTTATTTGGCGCCTCAGCATCGGGAGTGTCCAAAATGTTCACCACATGGATCAACTAGATAGCTGTCACGTTCGCATTACTTTTTAAATGGCCATCTCAGGATGTGATTAAACGCTTTCGACCTGGCTCTTTCAAACTGAATTGTCCAAATGTAACAGGCATAATTGACTGCACAGCATTTTTCATGAAGAAACCAAGGAATCCAACAGTACAGTGACAAACTTTCAGTTGCTTTAAGCGGACCGCCGCTTTGGCCGGTTAGAACGTTCGCCCCGCATGCAGAAGGCCGGGGTTCGAATCCCAGCCGCGACAGACCCAAGTCGCTAAAACAGGTAGCGACAGTCAAACGCTCGGCATCAGGTGTGAGTGTCACGGGTCCTCGGAGATGACCTTAAAAACGGATGTCCCGTGTCACGCTAAAGAACTCTCACTGCTCAATGGCCGAGCAAAGACCTAAATTTGAAGCCCTTCGCCGGTCTTGGTGACGTCTCCATATGAGAGAGACGTTAAACAAGATTCAATCATTCAATTTATTCTATAAGCAGCAGAATACTTTTAAAGCCCTGGTATGTATTTTTCCATCTGTTTCCATTACTTGTATTTCAAAACTGGAATGGCAATGTATCCGAGAGCTATGGTACCTAGAACCTCATCCGACCAGGGGATGAGATCAGGGCTGAGAGGGGATTTCTCATCCGATACCTTAACAAGAGAGCCAAATTAATTATAACTCCATTTACACAGAGATGTGCTTGGGGGAAAGGGAAACGATTATCAGCTTCTGACATTCTCAAGACTAGAAATATTGCTCGTTTTCGAATACATGTACAAAGAGCCACTGGAAGACTAAAAACCATTTAGAATGTTATCGAACACAATACCCCTGAATATCAAACCACTAACCAACCAAATGATTATAGTTTCAGCATTTTTATGCAATATGCAAGAACCCCTTGTCAATAAATAAATCATATGATGTTAATTACTCTGATCATTAGTTGAAACTCACTTAGGAATCCGCAATATGGTATAAATGTTATATGTTTAAGTATACAAAAAAAAAAACCCAACCTAAACTTGATTCTAGTTCAAGAATTTGTGTATTTATAAAATATTGGTTCAAATTCTGAAAATCATAAAACTATAAGTGCGGTAAAACCATGATTTAACAACATATATTGTCAAATTAATTTTTAATAAGTTTTACTTAAGTCTGTTGAAATTGGTTATGCGTGATACTTTTCAGAGTAACTGAGTATGTAATTGATTGATTGAATATTGTTTAATGTCCCTCGAGATAATATTTCACTCATATGGAGACGTCCCGGTGAAGGGCTGCAAAATTTAGGCCTATGCTCGGCGATGATGGTAATTGAGCAGGGAGGGATCTTTATTGTGCCACACATGCTGTGACACGGGACCTCGGTTTTTGCAGTCTCATCCGAAGGATCTCCCCATTTAGTCGCCTCTTACGACAAGCAAGGGGGTAATGAGAACCTATTCTAACCCGGATCCCCACGGGAATAGAGTATGTAAATGAAAACGTTTTAATAATAATAATCTTCATTTACTTTGCGTTAAAAGTGGTTGAATGTTTTGCATACAATAGTGCAATACCATTTGCATTATACAGATACTATGATAGTGAGTCATGCAGAATTAGTATTTTATGACAAAGAGACCAAAGACTTTCACCACATTGTTTATTGAAACTGACTGCTGCAATGATAGGTGTGACATAAGTATTAAATGAATTTGTTGTGATCTTCCAAAGGAGAAATGTATAGCTGCATGACCTTCATTTTCTTTGTACACTGATTGAAAACAAGTTATTAATTAGTCAAAAAGTATGCACATTCTTGCATGCAAATTAAAATTCACAGTATTAAGTTGTTGTTGTTTTTTATTATTGTTTTTGGAAAAAAGAAAACGTTAAAAGAGGTATAGCACTTTTACTGGCGAAACGGCAAACTCAGAAATCTAAAGGGAAAACACCGATTTCCAATAATAGACTGGCGTGTCATATTTAAATATAAGGCCAACATTTTAATTGTTTCGATAACCAAGATAAATAACTGCTGCAGTTAAGCATTATTGCCATTTATATGAGTCGTTCTTTAATCAATAAACCATGTTCCTATGTGGAATGATGAGAAATACAATATTTTCATAGGTGCATTCATATCGCACAACAACCCTTTTACATATGGCATTAGTTAACTCACTGTCTTTTTCTGATATGGTTGCAGCACCTTTAATATATTTCATCAGCTCATTTGCCTTTGGTTGATAATTTCGAGTGTTTAGCTTTGCTTAAATATCATATGACAGTTGCTACACGAGTTTTTATATTTACGTTTGAGAAGTCAAACTGTATAACAGTTATTATTCTCCCTTGACCTATTTTTACTGATTACATGCAGTGCTTCTTGTAGTTTTTGTTTAGCATTTCGTAAGCCACAATACGGTTTGAAAATCCTGTACACACAGGAACAGATTAGTGTAAAGAAATGGAACTACAGTGATCTCGGAATGAATTCCTTTTCTTTATTGGAAGTTATGATGAAAATGATTAGTATTTGTTAAAATATATGTATCACATTTATACCCCCCCCCCCCCAAAAAAAAATTAAAAGGAAAAAAATGGACTTGAACTCGGAATATATACTTCTGCTATTGCATCCAAACTTTTCAATTCTAAATAAACTTTGCAGTGCCTATACTGTAGACCATCTTATACTTAATCCAACTACGTGTTCTTATTCTTCACCTTATTTCAACTATAGTCCAGCTAGACATGTCATTACTGGTGATGTTTAAATAGTTGAAAATGAGGACCTCAAATCACTTACTTTCAAAGGTCCTAAATACAGAGAGCCTCAGTCTTTCAATTGGCGACAGAACTTCATTTCTATTATGAATTCTGTTGAGAAATATGCCAGACGATGGGCTACATATGAAAAAGAACTTGATACATTGTCAGAATGGATTAAAAGTTTTAGAGGAATATTAAAATCCCGCATCAGACATGAAAACAAAAGTACGTACCATCTATCCTTCTGTGTTTATTAAACCAGAAGTGATACAAAAATTAGATAGGTTACACGATGAATATGTATTGGTTCCAGCTGACAAAGCTTGTAACAATATCGTCTTTGTTTGTAAGGCTCGTTATTATCCACTTTTGGTAATCGTACCTATACTAAATCTGCCCTTTCAAAAGAGAACATTTTTCAAAGTCATGTTTCAGTCGCATTTAATATCCTTATCAATGGGTCGGATGAATATGAGTTACCGTACCTACACTGGGTTCCTAAACTTCATAAAAATCCTTGAAATCACCAAACTTTTCTCAAATCAACATCAAAATGTATGACTTTTCAACTCTTTACACGACCATTCCTCAAGATAAATTAAAGACTAGACTTTTTAACATCATAGACAGTTGCTTCTTCAACAAAAATGGAAAACGGAAATATTCCAATCTAGTGATCAGTCATCCAAAAATTTACTTTCTTAAACACCACTCTGACTCCACACACAAGTACTCTGAAGTTGAAATAAAAAATATGCTGGAGTTCCTCATTGACAATATTGTCATGTCAACTTCTCCTAAACCCTCTGGGGATTTTAATGAATTTTGGTAAAACAAACAAACGGCCCATGGTCCACATCGCTCACCTGAGTCACCTTGGTCCATATCAGAAGACTTTCTATATATATTTGCATGTAAAACCGTAGTCCTTATTATGGCTCCAACCTACCCCTGGATGTCATAGTTTTTGCAAACTTGAATCTACACTATGTCAGAAAGCTTTCATGTAAATGTGAACTTCTTTGGCCCAATGGTTCACGAGAAGAAGATATTTGAAGATTTTTCCTATATATTTGTATGTAAAACTTTGATCCCCCCTTGTGGCCCCATCCTACCCCCAGGGGCCATGATTTGAACAAACTTGAATCTGCACTATATCAGAAAGCTTTCATGTAAATACCAGCTTTTCTGGCTCAGTGGTTCTTGAGAAGATTTAAAAAAAAAAAAATTCCTATATATTTGTATGTAAAACTTTGATTCCCTATTGTGGCCCCGGGCATCCTACAACAGGGGGCCATGATTTGAACAAACTTAACTCTGCTCTATGTTAGGAAGCTGTTCATGTGAATATCAGCTTTTCTGGCTCAGTGGTTCTTGAGAAGAAGATTCTTAAAGAATGTCCCTATATATTTGTATGTAAAACTTTGATCCCCCCTTGTAGCCCCATCCAACCCCCAGGGGCCATGATTTGAACAAACTTGAATCTGCACTATGTCAGAAAGCTTTCATGTAAATATCAGCTTTTCTGGCTTAGTGGTTCTTGAGAAGAAGATTTTTAAAGATTTTTCCTATATATTTGTATGGAAAACTTTGATCTCCTATTGTGGCCCCATCCGACCCCCGGGGGCCAGGATTTTAACAATTTAGAATCTGTACTATATCAGGAAGCTTTCATATAAATCTCAGCTTTTCTGGCTCAGTGGTTCTTGAGAAGAAGATTTTTCCTATATATTTGTATATAAAACTTTGATCCCCTATTGTAGCCCCATCCGACCCCCGGGGGCCAGGATTTTAACAATTTAGAATCTGCACTATATCAGGAAGCTCTCATATAAATCTCAGCTTTTCTGGCTCAGTGGTTCTTGAGAAGAAGATTTTTAAAGATTTTTCCTATATATTTGTATGTAAAACTTTGATCCCCTATTGTGGCCCCATCCGACCCCCGGGGGCCATGATTTTAACAATTTAGAATCTGCACTACCTAATAAAGCTGACCTATAAATTTCATCTTTTCTAGCTCAGTGGTTCTTGAGAAGATTTTTTAATGACCCTACCCTATTTTTACCTTTTCTTGATTATCTACCCTTGGAAGGTGGCCTGACCCTTTATTTTAACAATTTAGAATTCCCTTTACCTAAGGATGCTTTGTGCCAGCTTTGGTTGAAATTGGCCCAGCTTTGGTTGAAATTGGCCCAGTGGTTTTTGAGAAGAAGTTAAAAATGTTAACAGTTTACAGACGGACGGACGCCGGAATACGGGTGATCAGAAAAGCTCACTTCAGCTTTTAGCTCAGGTGAGCTAAAAACGATCACATTGTGGAGGTGGCACTTGAACTTTGTTGTGTTTTTTTCTATTCAAAATACTTTCTCTTCGCAACTCCTCCTAAACCCTTTGGGGATTTTCATGAAACTTGGTACAAAGAACGATCATAATGTGAAGATGTGCATTTTACAAGGGGAATGCTGCATCACTATTTTTGAAAGCGTTAGGGCCTTTGGACTTCGATTTATTTTATGCAAGTACCTTGTCTTAGCAACTCCTCTTAAACCCTTAGGGGGATTTCAATAAAACTTAGTACAAAGGAAAATCACAATATGTAGATGTGCATATTACATGGGGAATGCTGTCCAACCCCTTGAACTTGGATTTATTGAATACAAACTACAATGTTATTGCAACTCCGACGAAATACTTTTGTGGACAATCCATTCTTACTTCAAATCCCTGGGTCAATAATGTATGCGGGCGTATCACGTACTGTACCGGTTTAGCGGTGCCCTATTTATAAATCGAAACCAAGTTGGTGGTGCAGGGTTTTAATTAGCTGCAATAATGTAGCCCTATCCGAATTTTTTTTATTCTGACGTTTCCGGGATAGGGCTACAATTCCTTAGGATTTAATGGTACAAAATAATTTTATGAATAAGCGATAATAAATGCAGTGTATTAGTCCTCTGCTGGTGTACTGTTAGTCCCTGAGGGTCTCTACAGCCCAGTAGCTAAGTACTTCATTACTAGCTTGAAAATACGGATGTATATTTAATTGCTGTTATACAATTTAGAAATTCATTTCAAAATTAAGGATTATCTCCCTCACGCATAGCTCTTATCTTTAGACGACTCCACTTTTTTGGCACACTGTTTTCCTCTATAATAGCTCTAAAACTTCATTGTTATTTCGGATTTCAAACATTTCGGTTGAGCATCACTGAAGAGACAATATTTGTCGAAATGCGCATCTTGTGCATCAAAATTGGTACCGTATAAGATTTACATCCCAACTGTTGTTTCCACCATGAGGAGTAACAACTTTGTGCTCGGGCATGTCTAATAATGGTGTTTTTCTTTCAATATCTTGTACAGCGTGCAAAATTCTTCGTCTGCTCCGCCATGCTTGTTATCGTGAGATCTCGTAGGTAGTTCTACTCAAAAACCCTAAACATTGACAATCAGCGCCAAAATGTAGTTACTCGAGCCATTTCGACAAAGAAAGGAAAAGCATATGGTTGCAGAAAGAATTTACAGTGCTGTTCGGTTTTTAACTTGATATTGAATTCAAACCTTTTCAATACCGACGAAATAGCTTTCTCCTCCGTACTCGTTATTACCTTATCTGGCATTTGCAAATGACTTGACAATCGGAAGTTGAAACTTTAGTACATCAAACATGGCGCACAAATATGAATCGTAAAATTGGAATTTATCGAAATTGTTGAAAACGGTAGAAATGAGCCTCACAAACCGTAAGTTGCAGGTTGTAAATGTAAATACTGACTAAGAAACATAGAATATCATTTTATTTACGTAAAGAAAGCCAGCAAATGTTTAGAATGATCGAAAATGTTGCGGGAGTGAATCACTCCCGCATTTGCACCATTATGGAGATCCTAAGGAGTTGTAGCCCTCTATACCCCCCCCCCTCCCCCCAATTAAATCGGAGAGGGCTACATTATTGCAGCTATGTTTTAAACACATTTCGCATTCTACGGTCATTATGATGATATAGTTTGCCAATACAACCTATCATTTGGTCAAATCCTGTCTGACGTGTTTTGTTGAGCCATCCTTGGCACACTGGTTTTGACTATGGATAACTCCGTTATATATGGCTGTCGACAGGGGATGATGGTTACTCCTCCTAGGCACCTGATCCCACCTCTGGTATATCTAGTGGACGGTCCGTGTTTGCCCAACTCTCTCTTTTGTATTGTTAACAGGAGCTATAAGATTAATCACTGTTCGCTATCTTCACCACTGTTCGTTATCTTCACAACTTTCAGGAGGGGTGTGGGAGTTAATCTAGACATCAAATGCTGTCTGACGTGTTTCATACCGATTGTTAAGCCGTTCTTGGTACACTGATTTTGACTGCGGATAACTCCGTTTACCTGATCAGGATATGGGGCTCACGGCGGGTGTGAACGGTCAACAGGGGATGCTTACTCCTCCTAGGCACCTGATCCCACCTCTGGTGTGTCCAGGGGTCCGTGTTTGCCCAACTATCTATTTTGTATTGCTTGTAGGAGTTATGAGATTGATCACTGTTCGTTATCTTCACCTTGCATTGGACAGTCGTTTGATTGATTGTATCTTATTTAACGTCCTCTCGAGACATCACCAATACCGGTGAAAGGGTTCAAATTTAGGCCTATGCTCGGTACGTACGGCCATTGATCATTGAGGGTCGTATCCCGTGGGGATCCGGGTTAGAATAGGTCCTCAGCACCCCTTGCTTGTAAGAGGCGACTAAATGGGGCGGTCCTTCGGATGAGACCGCAAAAACTGAGGTCCCGTGTCACAGCTGGTGTGGCACGATAAAGATCCCTCCGTGCTCAAAGGCCATAAGCGCCGAGCATAGGCCTAAATTTGTAGCCCTTCACCGACAGTGGTGACGTTTCCACATGAGTGAAATATTCTCGAGAGGGACGTTAAACTATATTCAATCAATCAATCATTTAGCGTGCCATACCTACTGCGACACGGGACATTCGTTTTTAAGGTCATCTAAGAGTGCTTTACGACTTTGGTCTGTCGCAACCAGGATATAAACCCCAACCTTCCACTTACGGGGCGAACGCACTATCTCTAGACCACCGGGGTTTATTAGACAGTCTATCTAAACCTGTCACCATGGATAAGAAGAACAATAGAAAACAAAAAGAAACTATCAAAGCATGATTGATTGTAGATTGTCTTAACGTCCCTCACGAGTATATTTCACTTGTATGGAGATGTCACCATTCCCGGTGAAGGGCTGCAAAATTTAGGCCTTTGAGCAGGGAGGGATCTTTATCGTGCCACACTTGCTGCGACACGGGGCCTCGATTTTTTGCGGTCTCACCCTAAGGACCGACCCATTTAGTCGCCTCCTATGACAAGCACGGGTATTGAGGAATGAAATAGATTGAGACATAAATCAAAACCGGTGATATGTAAATGAATAAATAAAGACTACGTACAGTAATGATCACCACATTCTTCAATTAAGACCCGTCGGGATCTGGGTTAGAATAGGTCCTCAGTACGCATTGCTTGTCATACAAAGCGACTAAATGGGGCGGTCGTTTGGATGAGACCACAAAAAACCGAATCCCGTGTCACAGCAAGTGTGGCACGATAAAGATCACTACCTGCTGGCCATAAGCGCCGAGCATATTCCTAAATTTTCGATTTAATTTGCAGTTTTTTACTGTCGAAAGTCCGTATTAAAAGAAATTTTTTAATAATTGCTTGCATTCCTAATACTATCCATCTGTCCTATGCATACCGAAATGGCAAGTTTCTAAGTGCGTGGTTTTTAAATCGAGGTAAGCTACTGACAAACAAGTTGATGGTACAGGGGTTTCAACAGTCTCGATTGAAGTCAGCATTTCGCAAATTCTATGGTCGTTATAACGATCTAGTTCATCAATACAACCTCGCATTGGGTCAAATGCTGTCTGACGTGTTTCATACCGATTGTTAAGCCGTTCTAGGCACACTGATTTTGACTGCGGATAACTCCGTTTACCTGATCAGGATATAGGGCTCACGGCGGGTGTGACCTGTCAACATGGGATCCTTACGCCTCCTAGGCACCTGATCCCACCTCTGGTGTGTCCAGGGACGGACCCCAACTATCTATTTTGTATTGCTTATGCAAGGTGAAGATAACGAACAGTGATCAATCTCATAACTCGTACAAGCAGTTGGGCAAACACGGACCCCTGGAGTTGAGATTGATCACTGTTCGTTATCTTCACCTTCCTTTCAACCGTCTGTACGTTTCCATGGGCGTGGCTTGATCATGGTTTGAACGTAACGCTTTGCAGGTGTCGTAGCACGCTTCAGGGTCCGTACAACCCTTGACCTTGAGAATTAATATGCATCTTCTCATGGTGATCAAATGTACCAAGATGAAAGATCCTAGAGCATACAGTTCATTTTGTATTTTGCATACAAGTTCTGGATTGATGCTTGATAATTCAGGATTTGTAAGAATCGTACATGTCGACAGTTATCAGTGGCGGATGCGCAGCCGGCGCCCCCCTCCCCCCTAAAATTTTCAAACTTAAGATAAATCGTGGCAATGTTGTTTAGAAAATTGTACTAAACAATGTAAGAAGCAATAATTTCTTCCACTCCCGGAGAAATAAATGACAAATCTCTTGATTTCTTGAATTACTTTATTGGGAGAACTTAATTTTTTCCAAAAACCCTTAAAATTTGCGTCCTTTAATTAATTTCGCCTCATAAAAAATGATAGAAAATAGTACAAAAGACTAAACAGAAGATATATTTCAAGCCCTATAAAATCTGTAAAATTCAGGAGCTTCCAGGGGTTTCGCCCCCTGGGCCCCCACCAGGGTTTCACCCCCAGACCCCTTGCGTCATAAAGTGCCCGTCCCCCCCCCCCCCCCCCGTAACAGCAATTCCTGGATCCGCCCCTGGTTATGGTAACATTTGTTCGAATGGGTGATTCGGCGAAATCCCAAATATCATCCTTTCTGAGAACATTCATCTTTGAGAAACAGCTTTAGAGCAGTCTGAGCATCATGTATATCTACATGTAGTTCCCATCCCTTTGTTGTGCCTACTTGTTTGCAACATCTTCTTGCTTTACAATTCACCCTATATCAATTCTAAACTCTTTCTTGGCATTTCCATTCCCCAATAGTTTTTCTAGGATTTCTTTTAGTCATCACTGCTAGAGTCTGAACCATCAGTTCCCCAATATTTAGTCTGCACTTTCCTACTTAAGAGGTCTAGTACAATCTGCTTTTTTTTTTGGATGAATCGAATTCCTGAGTAATCTGTCTACATGTTGGGATACATTTTTTCAATTGTTCGTCTGTTATATTCATCAGCACATCTCTGTCAATGTACAAAGTTTTAACATTGTATCTTTAGATTGGCTTTTCAGTACAATTGAATGATGTAGAAGTAAGACAAGTAACACTATTAATCAATGCAGTGCAAAACAGTTCTACCAACCCCACTACTGTAACATTTAAGCATACAGTACATCAATTTCAGGATCCGGGTTAGTATAGGACCTCAGAACCCTCTTCGACCGCCGCGGTGGCCGAGAGGTTAGAGCGTTCGCCCCGCATGCGGAAGACCGGGGTTGGAATCCCGGCCGCGACAGACGAGTCGTTAAAACAGGTATTGACAGTTCCATCGCCAAACGTTCGGCATCAAGTGAGAATGTCACGGGTCCTCGGAGATGACCTTAAAAACGGATGACCCGTGTCTCAGTAGGTGTGGCACGCTAAAGAACCTTCACTGCTCAATGGCCGTAAGCACCGATCATAGGCCTAAATTTGAAGCCTTTCACCGGTCTTGATGACGTCTCCACATGACTGAAAAGTTCTCGAGCGAAACGTTAAGCAAGATACAATCAATCAGTACCCCTTAATTGTCGTAAGAAGCGACTAAATGGGGCGGTCTCTCGCATGAGACCGCGAAAACCGAGGCCCTTCGTCACAGCGGCTGTGGCACGATAAAGATCCCTCCCTCCTCATAGGCTAAATTTTGCAGCACTTCTTCGGCAACATACGAGTGAGAGATTATCAAGACTTAAGAGGTACGGTGGACAATATACTATCATTCATTTTTTCCATATATTTTTTTTAATTTATACTTAATTTGTTACATTTTTAAGTAATTTTTAATTGATATTGAGAAAGTTGTTCGGATTTCAAAATAATCTATCCAATTATTGTATCTCAAAGCTTTTCTCGTATCTTGATCAATAATGGTTGAGAATAATTAACCAAATATGATGGAATACATTGTCAGGAAGACTACTGAAACAAGTATACAGTACACTACAGTAAACATCTTCCTGAAGAATACTTTATGAAAGGTGAAGATAACGAACAGTGATCAATCTCATAACTCTTATAAGCAATACAAAATAGAGGGTTAGGCAAACACGGACCCCTGGATACACCAGAAGTGGGATCAGGTGCCTAGGAGGAGTAAGCATCCCCTATCGACCGGTCACACCCGCCGTGAGTCCTATATGTGTATGCGAGATAATTTGGTTCATAACATATCTAGAATCCCGTGGGGATCCGGGTTAGAATAGGTCCTCAGTACCCCTTGCTTGTCGTAAGAGGCGACTAAAACGGGCGGTCCTTCGGATATGACCGCAAAAAACGAAGTTCCGTATCACAGCAGGTGTGGCACGATAAAGACCCTTCCCAATTTTGCAGCCCTTCACCGGTAATGGTGACGTCTTCACATGAGTGAAATATTCTGGTGAGGGAAGTTAAACAATATATAATCAATCAATAAACTGTCGAGAATAAATTAAATATTACAAATTAAAGATATCTTAAGGTTGATCGATCCTCATGTGACGTCATAGGTTTTTGCAAAAATCTTAATAAATTAAACTTTGCGCATGATAGAAATATATCTTTTTGAGGAATATTATTCACTGCATATAATAAAAAATCTGGTATACTCTTAATACTGAAAAAGTTTATATTTTCCATAGATAATCAATTATTTATGATTTTAAAAATGTTGTCAAGGGCAATAACTCGTGTGCTGGAATTTCCTCAACTGGATGTCTATTATACATTGATTTCCCTAATATCCATGATTAATCTATACATATTTATGAATTAGCAGTTCTTTTAAAACTGTTGATATTTAAATTTTGTCATTTCAACAAGTTTTTATCTATTTTTATTATTCTGTTTAACGAAAATGTGTGTTTTCTAATGTTGATATACTTTTGTTTTTGTATGTCTGACATCTTTAAAAAGGTGGCAACATATACATTTTCTTTGGTTATTAATTGAATTAAACTATATTGAGTGGAAATTAATAAAGTTTTTCCACTTTTAACCATTAATATTGATAAGTGACATGAGGATGGAGCTACCTTAATGTCCATTGATACAGATTTCTTGGACGTTTCCATATGAGTGAAATGTTCAATCAATCAATCTTATTTATGAATATTTTATGACATTCAGTTGCAGAAAAAAATCAGTTTTAAATTAAAAGACTCAATTCTTTATTACCTGTTGTGTGCTTAGCTCTCTTAAATGTCATATCTTTTATCATCCCTGGCTCAATCGGCCTCTGTCTGCAACACCCTTCCAACTTGTTTGATGTACAAGATGTGTACCCTATCTTTTTTGCATACTCCACCGAAAGAATAAGCCTACCACATGATTGCCTGTCTGACCATACTTATGTTTCAAAGTCAAAACAAAATTATAAGAAAAGATTTTATAATATTGTTAATGATCATTGTTTGGAAGTGTAAAAAATATTGTATGTGATGTGTCCATAATTCAATACTGACCCTTCTGTACTAGTGCAAACGGCAGACTTTACTTCACGAGAGTCTTTGACACACCCAGACTCTGAATGGGTTTGCATTTAGCACGCAAGAAACAATATGGGGAGGTCCTGTTAATAGGATGTTAAAACACTTCCTTAAAGGACTTGTCCCGCGTTCGTAAATTATTTAAAACCTGGTGTGGGTTTTATCACAATACATATCAAAAAATAATTTATCGGTTTTTAAAGCAAAATTTCAGGTTAAATTTGACGTTTCAATCGACTCAAATCGACATCCTGACTGCGAAATATCTGCTAATGAGGATAGCGGGTCACGTGATGCCATGACGTCATATGCGACAATCTCATATCTCCCTGATCATATTATTGTGAAGAAACCTGTTATTATTTAACTTCGTTTGATAAATTGTGGTACTGGTAGATATGTTGTTATTTTCCACATCAATGACATATTTGTTGTTATGAGATGTTTTCCCTTGATTTTGAAAACCCTAACAAGTATTAGTCAACAAGAAAACGACGAATGAAACGAAGAAGGACGCAGCCTAGCCTACTGCATATCGTGCATACTAATGTACATGCATCTACGTTAAGTTTGTATTATTTATAATTTACAACAATTCGATTAATTAGTCATGTACCTCGTGTATATAGTATATCTAAGATAAACAATTCTATTTAAATGAATATTTTCCGTAATAATCCATTGAACAGTCGCGGGTCGAGCACATGTTTAGCGAAAAATGAAGTAAACATGGCGAGATCAAAATAAAAGCAGTTGCTAAAAATAATACGTGAAATAGACAGATGTTTTTATTATCTTATATACATGTATAATTATTAATTATGAACGCTGTAATAGTTAGAATGGACACAATAACACACACACACACCCTTAAAAACTCTGTAAACGACGTTGCTCAATGATTTTTTTTTTTTTTTTTTTTTGGTCCGATGATGCGTTGAATAATGAATACCTGTTTTAGATATTACACTTTATATATTGCAGCACAGACGGTTCAATTGAGAGTATGCGGATATTTCTCAACAGGAACCGGTAACTTTGTAATAATGATAGTAGGTCTATACTATACCACCCCCTTGTAAACAAACAACAAACGACCCTGGGGATTGTAAAAATCACCATGTTTTGCATGTACATCCTTTCCTGCTATTCCTAAATATGCATTTAGATTTGTTATGGTATCTACAAACTTATAGAAGTCCTTCAAGTCATTATGATAATTTTAGCACCACCCTGATACCAAACCCTTACCCCCCTAGGAACATTAAATTCACAATTTTGGTAAAGTACTACCTCTTTCTTCCAAATATTCATTTAGTTTCCATAGCATTAAAACAGATATCATTATATGTTTGCATATATCCACTATAAATACCAAGTTTCACCCAACCCTGGAGTCAGAATCTCTACCCTAGGGATCATGAAATTAAACTCTACCCCAGGGATCATGAAATTTGCAATTTTGGCAGAGGCCATCCTGCTTTATGTCAATAATTATACATTTAATTTTTCTAAGATATGCAGGTGTAGAGAAGATTTGTGAAAATTGGTCAATTTTTGCCCCACCCCTAGGACCCCAGAATTTACAATTCCCCCCCCCCCCCCAAGTCCCAAAGATGCTTCAAACCAAATTTGAAAAGAATTTAGTAGTTATCAAGAAGTTAAAAATGTTCAATTGTTAATGCACAACGGCAAACAATTGCAACAGGTCACCTGAGTTTACTCAGGTTATATTAAAATCCACCAACGCACACAGGAACCGGTAATTTTGTCTGCAATTTAATAGTAGTAGTATCATACCATCTGTTGTTACTTGGGGTTCTTGTTGACCAAAGTACAAATAACACCAGACATGCATTGAAAACTGGGTATTTTTATAAGATCATCATTTATTGAGAACTATTAACACCCAGTTTGATCTAGACACAAGCGGTTTGAAAACAAACAAAAATAGCGCATTGCAATATAGAGAAATATCTTTATCTGTAACAATAAAAATCTCAGAACATGTAGATAATATAGCAAACAACAAAAGAAGATCATCAACAAGTGTTTCCAAGATTTGATGCTTAAAATCATCCTCACGTTCTTGGGCCCTCAACAGCAACCAAATTGTCACGCGCAAACCGTGTCCGTCTTGTGGCAATGAGTCCATCCTTACTGAAACATGCAAAGGAGGAGGTAAGAGATGGTGGTCTGTAACCTATGTCCCTGTTGGCTTCCGCAGTAGCTGCTGGACATGTCGGAAACTGAAGACGGCGTTCCACCAAGTTGATGCGCAGAATCTCCACATAGTGTGAAGATTGTATTGAAAATGATAATTAGCATCAAAAGACATCATATCTATATTATTGAACATTATTCACAGTCAATAATCAAAATCAATAGAAGTACAATATGTATTTCAACAAGTCGAATATAATCATGGTAATGTAATGACATCGTTTGACATGTATGATAATACATGTAATTGTATAATAACTTACCATAGGTAATTGGAGTCTTGTCAGGTTTCAAAACTGCGACCTCCCCTTTACTTCTCTTTGGATAACTCAGATGCCACCGTACTGCTCCAGTCGTTGTTGTAGCTTGGTGTCGTCTGTCATTTTCATTGAAGTGTAGGGTGGCTACAAACAATGTGAAAATGATACAGATTGTAAAAGTTTTTTTTTCCCAACTTCATTTTCAATATACTGGTAACCTTATCTTTCTTGTTATCATTCAGCCGAAGAAAAAAACCCTCTTTATCACAAAATATTTCATTCTGAAATAAAATGCACTTCATCTCAGAATTATTTGCAGTATCATCTAATAATTTCAGAATTATTTACAGTATCATCTAATAATTTCAGAATTATTATATATCATAATCTGTTGTATTTAAAAGATATGACAATTATAATACAAAATTTGATTTGAGAGTACTTACTCTTTTTATAAGTATGCAAGGTGAAGATAACGAATAGTGATCAATCTCATAACTCCTACAAGCAATACAAAATAGATAGTTCGGCAAACACGGACCCCTGGACACACCAGAGATGGGATCAGGTGCCTAGGAAGAGTAAGCATCCCCTGTTGACCGGTCACACCCGCCGTGAACCCCATATCCTGATCAGGTAAACGGAGTTATCCGCAGTCAAAATCAGTGTGCCCAATCTGATTAAAACCAGATCCTGAGATCCGCTCACATAGATCGCTACACTAGGATCTAACGTAACCCCATATAGGGTCACGTCCGCATGACCTTTCGCTTGGAATATTCATGAGAACTATCAGCCAGTCAGATTGCGCCATACAGACAATGATGGCTATTTAGGCGGTTCCTGGCAATTCGTAAACAAATTGCTGTAATCTCTCTCCCACGAAGTTTATTCCACACTGTAAAGTTGTATATTCTCGCATAACAAATTTTAAACTTTCGCAATAATGCCTAATCTATTCCGTTCATTCAAACAAAAAAACGTACGATATGAAATATACCCAAATGAAATTAATTGTGAATTCAGATTTATGTATGAATAGGGACGGGTACGAATTGAATAGTTTTCAAGATGGTTTACTTAAATAACGCGAGGAATATAACGCCAGTCGACGTAAACGGTGCATTGTGACGTCGCATCTAGCTGCGATATGTTTTCTTTCAAACCAAACAATCGCAGCCATTTTCCTTGAAT
Source organism: Ostrea edulis (assembly GCF_947568905.1). Classification (NCBI taxonomy): domain Eukaryota; kingdom Metazoa; phylum Mollusca; class Bivalvia; order Ostreida; family Ostreidae; genus Ostrea; species Ostrea edulis. The sequence goes on from NC_079168.1 coordinate 36,417,265, forward strand.
TGTGAACTCCATCGGGATTTTTTAGCGTTTGAATGAAAGAAACCCGCAGAGAATACAGACGTTGTTTAAATCGCATGTTTTGACAGGTGTGCGTCGTCTCTCAAACGCGCAGCCGATTTTTTTTTTTTTTTTTTTTTTTTTTTTTTTTTCCTTTTGCATCTCTAACGTAAATAATGACGCAAAGGTTCATAGGAGAAAAAATATCGTTGGTATAAATCGACAGGGTCAATTTGATTGGCTTAACGAAAGGTCGTGCGGACGTGACCCTATATGGGGTTACGTCAGATCCTAGTGTAGCGATCTAAGTGAGCGGATCTCAGGATCTGGTTTTAATCAGATTGCAGTGTGCCAAGAACGGCTTAACAATCGGTATGAAACACGTCAGACAGCATTTGACCCAATGCGAGGTCGTATTGACGAACTAGATCGTTATAACGACCATAGAATTTGCGAAATGCTGACTTCAATCGAGACTGTTGAAATCCCTGTACCATCAACTTGTTTGTCAGTAGCTTACCTCGATTTAAAAACTGACTATACCCAGAACAAGCTCTTGCATATCGAATCAGTTGAGATATATAAACACCATATGCAGGAACTGTCAATGAGGAACTCTAGCATATTTTTTATTTCAACTTCAGAGTACTTGTGCGTGGAATCAGAGTGGTGTTTAACAAAGTAAGTTTTTGAATGACTGATCACTAGATATGAGTATTTCCGTTTTCCGTTTTTGTTGAAGAAGCAACTGCCTATGATGTCAAAAGGTCTAGTCTTTAATTCATCGTGAGGAATTGTCGTGTATAGTGTTGAAAAGTCATAGGTTTTAATGCTATTGATTTGGGAAAAATTCTGTGATTTCAAGTTTACTAAAAGTTCTTAAGAATTTGTTAGAATCCACATTTGATTAACACCACTTCTGACATATGTAGTCGCACAGTAAGTTTGAAGTTTCTCCTTCACAGCTGTTAACATTTTCGTGAGGAGCAAAGATAGGGGCTTGGTAGAGCACTTACTGGATCCAGCAATATATCTTTGTTTGTAAGGGTTTTTATGTAGTTTAGGAATCCAGTATAGGTACGGTAACTCATATTCATTCGACCCATTGACTGGAGTATTAAATGTGTCTAAAACTGAAGCATGGTTTTGAAGAATTTCGTCTTTTGAAAGGGCAGTTGGAGTATAAGTATGATTACCAAAAGTGGAATTAATGCCAAGTTCGTTTAAAATACAGTTGTAATAATGAGCCTTACAAACAAAGACGATATTGTTACTAGCTTTGTCAGCTGGAACCAAAACATATTCCTCATGTAACCTATCTAATTCTTTTATCACTTCTGGTTTACTAAACACAGAAGGATGGATGGTACGTACTTTTGTTTTCATGTGTCTAATGCAGGATTTTAATATCCCTCTTATGCTTTTAACCCATTCTGACAATGTATCAAGTTCTTGTTTTTCATATTTAGCCCATTGTCTGGCATAATCTTCGACAGAACTCATAATAGAGATGAAGTTCTGTCGCCAATTAAAAGACCGAGGTTCTCTGTATTTAGGACCTTTAAGAATAGACTTGATCTTGAAATAAGTTGGAATACACGACTGAACCCTTTTATGACGAAGAATGTTGCTTATGTTGACGGCATCTATTCCTTTGTTTGTAAATTTGAGCTTAAGGAACTGACGGCATGATTTGGAAGGAATATCATCCATGGTCCGTGCTGGTTTATAGAGCCTGTGGTAGGTAACATCCATAATCATAGAGTTAGTCTATATTCAGGTGTTGAAAAATCCAAGTATAAACTAGCCATAGCTTCTTCAAATAACGTGTGTAAAACCCTCAATGGAATAGAGTAAAGTTTTGTACGAATATGATGTGGACCCAATTGTCTGTTGACGTGAGGCAAACGTGACATCATTTATACTTGGGTCTTTTATATGAACGATGTCCGTGACTGCGTTTTCGTCTTTGGGTATTGGGAAAGAGTCCCATCACATTAACGTTATTTCCTTGTGGACTAGTCAAATTTCCCACATCATATACATTATCATTGTATCCATATGGAAATGCGGTGCCTAGGGTCCTGATCCAGTGATCTTCTCGTTGTCTACGAAAAGGGGTGCTTAATGTAGGATTGTTTGTGTGATGGTAAATTTTTTCTAAAATCCTTACCCTCATGGACAAGATGGAGTGGTCCGGTGCATTAAAATGCTTGTAAAGAAGTTGGTTACCACCATTATTAATTTGAAATCTGTGCCCCGATATTCTTTTATCAAGTGAACTCTTGGTTTCTCCCACATAAATTAAGCCACACAGGTTACACTCAATGGCGTAGACAACGTTAGAAGATTTACAAGTCAATATGAAATAAAACAAAATCAACACTATGAATGAATGAAATGTTATCTCCCTGCAATATTGCATTGTAACATTTTTTTCTTCTTCAAAATTAAGAGTGACTTCTGATATTTCTAAACAAAATGTTGTTTATTTTATCCAAAATGAAGGAAAAATTGAAAATATATGGTTTTGCATGATATATATATATATATATATATATATATATATATATATATCTAGTAGAAATTTTCTTTGGGAACATACGTATGGCCAAGTACTGTATATATACATGTAAGCCTACATGTATATATCAAAGAAAAATTGTACAATGTACTATGCAACCCTGTCAAGGCAGTTTATGCTAGAAGATTATGTGGATTTTTACATGAATGTTTTGAAATCCACAATAAAAGTATGGTCCTATAACTATATTACTAATGTTATAGAACATATTTTATTTTCCAATTAAGAGCCCTCAAGGGCCAGCATTAAAATATATACAAATACTGTACATATACAGAGTGATTACATAACACATAGTTACATGCAAATACAGTGTCATATATTATTCAAGATGCAAGGTGAAGATAACGAACAGTGATCAATCTCACAACTCCTACAAGCAATACAAAATAGATAGTTGGGCATACAAGGACCCCTGGACACACCAGAGGTGAGATCAGGTGCCTAGGAGGAGTAAGCATCCCCTGTTGACTGGTCACACCTGCCGTGAGCCCCATATCCTGATCAGGTAAACGGAGTTATCCGCAGTCAAAATCAGTGTGCCAAGAACGGCTTAACAATCGGTATGAAACACGTCAGACAGCATTTGACCCAATACGAGGTTGTATTGACGAACTAGATCGTTATAACGACCATAGAATTTGCGAAATGCTGAGTTCAATCGAGATTGTTGAAATCCCTGTACCATCAACTTGTTTGTCAGTAGCTTACCTCGATTTAAAAACTGACTATACCCAGAACAAGCTCTTGCATATCGAATCAGTTGAGATATATAAACACCATATGCAGGTGATAATGGAATATTGCTACATAAATGTGGGAAGTTGACGATGGAGAAGCTGAAATCATCCCGTTTGTCATACAGTTGAGTTGTCAGTTTGCCGTTAATGTCTACTTTCTATAAAATATCTAAGTATGAAGCAGAAGTGGACGACTCTGTGGTGTCCTTTATTTCGAGCTCACAGGGATATATCAAATCGACATATGAATGAAAGCTATCATTGTTAATAGACAAAACGTCATCGATATATCTAAAAGTAGAATTGAAGGTCACAGCGAGAGATTATTACTTCTCACGTAGAAGCTTTTTTAATAAATTCTGCTTCATATGAATATAAAAACAGGTCAGCTAACAAAGGAGCACAATTCGTGCCCATGGGAATTCCAACAGACTGTTGGAAGACCTGATCACCAAAGACCAGGAAGATATTGTCAATGAGGAACTCTAGCATATTTTTTATTTCAACTTCAGAGTACTTGTGCGTGGAATCAGAGTGGTGTTTAATAAAGTAAGTTTTTGAATGACTGATCACTAGATATGAATATTTCCGTTTTCCGTTTTTGTTGAAGAAGCAACTGCCGATGTTGTCAAAAGGTCTAGTCTTTAATTCATCGTGAGGAATTGTCGTGTATAGTGTTGAAAAGTCATAGGTTTTAATGCTATTGATTTGGGAAAAATTCTGTGATTTCAAGTTTACTAAAAGTTCTTTAGAATTTGTTAGAATCCACATTTGATTAACACCACTTCTGACATATGTAGTTGCACAGTAAGTTTGAAGTTTCTCCTTCACAGCTGTTAACATTTTCGTGAGGAGCAAAGATAGGGGCTTGGTAGAGCACTTACTGGATCCAGCAATGTATCTTTGTTTGTAAGGGTTTTTATGTAGTTTAGGAATCCAGTATAGGTACGGTAACTCATATTCATTCGACCCATTGACTGGAATATTAAATGTGTCTAAAACTGAAGCATGGTTTTGAAGAATTTCGTCTTTTGAAAGGGCAGTTGGAGTATAAGTATGATTACCAAAAGTGGAATTAATGCCAAGTTCGTTTAAAATACAGTTGTAATAATGAGCCTTACAAACAAAGTCAATGTTGTTACTAGCTTTGTCAGCTGGAACCAAAACATATTCCTCATGTAACCTATCTAATTCTTTTATCACTTCTGGTTTACTAAACACAGAAGGATGGATGGTACGTACTTTTGTTTTCATGTGTCTAATGCGGGATTTTAATATCCCTCTTATGCTTTTAACCCATTCTGACAATGTATCAAGTTCTTGTTTTTCATATTTAGCCCATCGTCTGGCATAATCTTCGACAGAACTCATAATAAAGATGAAGTTCTGTCGCCAATTAAAAGACCGAGGTTCTCTGTATTTAGGACCTTTAAGAATAAGTGATTTGAGGATAAATTTTCCAGTTATATTTAGGATAGATGGCTCTTCAGAACATATGTAAATGATATGAATTTTTGTTCATCATAGAGTTTAGTAAAAATGTTAACTGTTTTTTCTATAGCACAAGAAAAAGATTTTCTTCCATCAACAAACCTTTTTATGTATTACTGTCAGAATGTTCGGGGGGGTGGGGTGTTTGTTAAGCACTCGTTCCTTTGAAATACGTCTTAGATTGGTTGTCTATTTTTCCATTCTCTCATTTATCTGTCTGTGAATATGTTTTATACAGGACCACAATGTAAACTAGTCATTTGTACTAATTGTGCTGTCCTGTTGAAATAAAAGAATTTATTATTATTATTATTAATTTTGAATGTCCCATGCATAATCTTGAAATAATCACCTCGTCCTGGCGTTTCATTACGATGTTACACGGTTTGTTTACTTTGTTTTTATCGATAATTAAACCTCCGATATATTTGAACCATTAAACAGGTAACCTATTTTCTGCATGTAATTTGTAATAAGTATATAACGTTGTTAGGGTTGAATGTAGTTATTATTGTTTATTGCTTTACAGCTTATATTCCAATGTTTGGTAAAAACATACCACATAAAAAATGCAGTAAATTCGGTGATATAAAGAGGTGGCCAATTTTCCATTCCTTCCTCTGGACAATTTTTAAACAGCTGTAATGGGTCTGGTAAAGGGATTTCACGGAATTGTAACATACATACGTTTCGGTATATAAAAAAAAGAGTTCAATGTCAATAGTTATTTTCTTCAATAGCATGGGCAGGAAAAGCAAGTGCAACCATCTCTTGTTTATTACCACGAGACGACAATTCAAATAATTTCTCGAAGCAGAAACTTTCCAATGTGTAAAATCTCCAAAAGTTCACATTTGGTCGTCCGTATCCGTGATAAAAACAAATCGTGTCAAAATATAAGAACAAAAAGTCAAATGTCAAAAGGGCGGTATTTACGTTGGTTTTCCCCTATGATCTTTGACACGCAAATATAATAACGTAATGAAATATGGAAGCGCAGTGTGAAAAAAAACCTATGATGTAGTCAAATAGGATGGGTACAAGGCCTCACAAATTTCTCGGGCAATATCAAAATAAGTATTTTCTTCTCATCAGTCTATTTATAGTACACCTATGTGCAATAAAAATCGCATGTTTTGCTGAAAATTAAATGGTTTACATAGCCCGCGTTTCCTATGCATAGTAGCCTCTGTTATTATTCAGGATTTTAATACAAAGTATACATGTATCATGGGCAATAGTTATTGACTTCCTTAAAGTAGCTATATTGATGTCAAATACATCTTTGCTGTTTTGTTTGCCTGTGATTACAGTGTTCACGAAGCAACATAGTGAGCTGTCACACTGAATGTGTAAATGGCCACCTAACTCGCATACCCGCTCACTCTTTATGTTTGATAGATGGAAAGGATGTGAATACTTCTTACAGTATAACTGAACTGCTGGGTGTTTCAGCTCAACCACTCGTTTTCCATCTTCCCAAGTTAACGGACTAAGTGCACTGGCTTCAACGTTGAGACCGTCATCGAATTTGCAGTGCACATCGAACTCTTCTGATGATTTATGATATGAATGATCGGATCGGCCGCTTCTATTTAACTCTGGATTGTATTGTATTAAAATATTTAAACCACTTAGATTTTTCACCAACAGCTATTTTAACGAAGTTTCCATTTACTCTGTGCCTCGTTACATTTGACATTTCGTTGCATGTTTATACATCGTCTACCGTGCGCATGACGTATTCTGGAATCAAGAACCAAAATAATCTTTTTCTAGATACCCGACGAATAAACCACGTGATGCCTTGCAATCATTACTTTAAGCTGAAGTCCTGTAACCGACGCTTCACTGTAGATGAACTGACACAAACTCCAAGGTCAAGGTCACAGGGTCAAAAATGTTGGTACCCACGGAAAGGTCTTGTCACAAGGAATACTCATGTGAAATATCAAAGCTCTATCACTTACTGTTCAAAGGTTATTAGCAAGGTTAAAGTTTCAGACAGAATGACAGACAAGACAAAAACAATATGCCCCCCGATCTTCGATCTCGGGGGCACAAAAATTTTATCTTTAAGTGAAACAGCATTTGCTCCATATAAAATAAGTACTTGCCTACATTTGTTTATAGTGGCTGGATTAACCTCTTTCACATTCAAAACGTTGTAAATGATCTAGGAACATTTTTCTGCCATTACAGGGACTGATTCACGATTCCCCCCCCCCCCCAAATTATGTTTTTCACTTTAAATGAAGCAGAAAAAACTTCCAGTCCCCCTTCCCATTAAATATTTGGGAGTCTAGGTTTTGGTTCCTCAGATCCACTGATGTTTGAGTTTTAAAGCTTCATTTCTCGGGAAGTATACCCCGCTCCCTGTTTGCTCAACAAAAACCTTACACTCTCTCATAAATCTTACGTACACCGGAAGTCATCAAGGACGTAAACGGGTCTTGCGCCACCTATATTTAAAATAGGGGAAATAACTGACAAATATTGGCAATTAAATTTCTTTGATATTTCTTATTTCGTTTTCACTGACGTTTGTTCTTTGAAATTAACTAACATTGTCGCCACCTAAATTTATCTTTGTGTTTTATTTTATTTTGATAAATAGAACAGGAAATATTTTATGCTCAGCTGAGCAAAGCGAAAGAGAACATACATTTTCAAATAAAATAAAAATTGCATTATATTGTTTATATAGCTTTTTCATGGTTCTATCTGAATGATTTTGTACTGTCAGCATTGTGCTATTCTTCATTGAGCGGATTGTTACATGTAATTTTATCGGCTACTACTTTATTATTCGCAGTTATTTGTCCATCAGGGTATTTAAATTCGTGTTCGAATCTTGAATATCATTCGACAATTTAGCTACAACCAGTAAGTTTCCTTCGAAACCGTATTCATTTTTGTGAATGAGTTTTCTATTCGGATACTTTTTTTTTCAAGTTAAGTGTTCGGAAATCCTGGTTTCCCTTCGGACGACATGCAATGTCAACTGAAGCTTCCATTCCAGTATGCCTGTCTATGGATTGGAAGAATCGCGGGCTATTTTGTACATATGTGAATGAAATTAGCTAACATTGTCGCCACCTAAATATATCTTTGTGTTTTATTTTATTTTGATAATAGAACAGGAAATAGTTTATGTTCGGCTGAGCAAAGCGAAAGAGAACATAAATAACGTTTAACATTTTCATATTTTACATTGAACCAATCATGCATTGTGTGACAGCAAATACATAGTTACATAGATAGGATACTGAACCCTTTGGCTTTCCATAGCCAAATCGCGGTTCATAGACGTGTACTTATAAAGTAAACAAAAAATTGATAGATGTACGTTTTTTGCACAGATGTAATACTGATTTGAAAAAATTTAATTTGATTACGTGTAAAATGTTTTGTCAAGACGGACGATAGTTTCCAGAAAGTGACATTGCATGTACTTTAATTATGTCTTCACATCACGTCAAAGTGAGAATTATCAAATCGTGTTTGATAATTAATTTTCTTTGATGCGTCTTCTCTCAAGTATCTCTTAAATCTGTTGAGATAATTGTTTATACCTAGTACAATCGCATAACAATCATTGGTAAACAGTCACTTTCCAATGAAAGCCTTTGATTAACTTCATAAATCCAGATTTGCAATAGGAACATTAAAAAAAATGAGTATCCAATATTTTCTTTTTAGATAGAAACTCGTACTTTTCATCAAAGCTACATGTACCTGTTCAAAATAACAAGAGCCACGGGAATAATAAACAAACAAGTTTCCCCAAGATATTTAAAATCAAGGGCATTCAAATTGTCCCTTCCTGAAAATGGTCGACTGTTTTGATCACAGATTTTACAGGTAGTTTAACTTTCTGTGATCAATTCGACAATAATAGACTTATCTTATTTCATATCTGTAAAAGGATGGGTCAATTAAACACATGTTTAACGCTGATGACAAATACCTGTACTGAACTCGTCGTGTTTCCTCGCTTTGAAGAACATCACAGCTGAAAAGCGTGTGCTTCCGTTTCCTTAATGCGGAAAATATCTGATATGTTAAATGAGAATCTTTTTATTCATTTCTATGTATTGTTGAAATGACCCTTCAACGAAATTGCACAGATTGTGAGGAGATCGCAATGATGTTTTATGAATATAGATTTATATTAGTCTGTGTAAAGAAAACAAGATTTGTTTGTAAATCACTGTGCCCTCCGTGGTAACAAAATCCAAGTTCAAGAACTATGACAGCAAAAGAAATGTCACAAGGAATGCACATATGAAACGAGAGAACTATCAACTTTCACTCATCATTTAAAAGTTTTGAGCAAGGTTAAGGTCACGGTTACAATGCCAAAGATCATGTTATGAAATGTAAGATTTTATGATAAGGTTGATTAATTGACTGGTTTTACGCCGTTTTGGTAATATCTCAGCGGTGGAATCCACATACAAAATATAAATCCCTATCTTAAATAGTTTAGGAAACACTGCCTAGGTTTACTTTTCTTAAAAGTACGTCAAACTCCAAGGTGATAAAACTTCTTGTACCTAACGAGAAGTTTTGTAACAAGGAATGCACAAACGAAATACGAGGGCCACATCACTCATCATTCAAAAGTTATGGGTACAGTTAAAATTCCGATGACAGACAGGACAAAAACAATATGCCCTTCGATCTTCAATACGTTGGCATAAAAACATGGTAAAATCCAGTGGTTGAAATGAACTAGAAAAACATTCTACTATCTTTCTGGATATACGAGGAATGTCCTAAAAGTGCACAATGAAGAGCTAATAAAATCATTATAATATACATCCGTCTATACATTGCACCTTAATTAGCAATGGGAAATTTCGAAATTAATTCGAAATGACATATAGGGTTAGGAACACAACATGTTTAAATTTAGCTCATTAATTGTTCTGCCAAATTTGAAGATGTTGAAGTCAGTGGATATTGTTTAACTTATACAAAATAACGTCACTCATGGAACATTTTACAATTCTACATCTCATATCTGTGACAAAATAACGTCACTCATGGAACATTTTACAATTCTATATCTCATATCTGTGACAAAATAACGTCACTCATGGAACATTTTACAATTCTATATCTCATATCTGTGACAAAATAACGTCACTCATGGAACATTTTACAATTCTACATCTCATATCTGTGACAAAATAACGTCACTCATGGAACATTTTACAATTCTACATCTCATATCTGTGACAAAATAACGTCACTCATGGAATATTTTACAATTCTACATCTCATATCTGTGACAAAATTCAAAATAACGTCACTCATGGAACATTTTACAATTCTACATCTCATATCTGTGACAAAATAACGTCACTCATGGAACATTTTACAATTCTACATCTCATATCTGTGACAAAATAACGTCACTCATGGAACATTTTACAATTCTATATCTCATATCTGTGACAAAATAACGTCACTCATGGAACATTTTACAATTCTACATCTCATATCTGTGACAAAATAACGTCAATCATGGAACATTTTACAATTCTACATCTCATATCTGTGACAAAATAACGTCACTCATGGAACATTTTACAATTCTACATCTCATATCTGTGACAAAATTCAAAATAACGTCACTCATGGAACATTTTACAATTCTACATCTCATATCTGTGACAAAATAACGTCACTCATGGAACATTTTACAATTCTATATCTCATATCTGTGACAAAATAACGTCACTCATGGAACATTTTACAATTCTACATCTCATATCTGTGACAAAATAACGTCACTCATGGAACATTTTACAATTCTACATCTCATATCTGTGACAAAATAACGTCACTCATGGAACATTTTACAATTCTACATCTCATATCTGTGACAAAATAACGTCACTCATGGAACATTTTACAATTCTATATCTCATATCTATGACAAAATAACGTCACTCATGGAACATTTTACAATTCTATATCTCATATCTGTGACAAAATAACGTCACTCATGGAACATTTTACAATTCTACATCTCATATCTGTGACAAAATAACGTCACTCATGGAACATTTTACAATTCTACATCTCATATCTGTGACAAAATAACGTCACTCATGGAACATTTTACAATTCTACATCTCATATCTCTGACAAAATAACGTCACTCATGGAACATTTTACAATTCTATATCTCATATCTGTGACAAAATAACGTCACTCATGGAACATTTTACAATTCTACATCTCATATCTGTGACAAAATAACGTCACTCATGGAACATTTTACAATTCTACATCTCATATCTCTGACAAAATAACGTCACTCATGGAACATTTTACAATTCTACATCTCATATCTGTGACAAAATAACGTCACTCATGGAACATTTTACAATTCTACATCTCATATCTGTGACAAAATAACGTCACTCATGGAATATTTAACAATTCTACATCTC
>NC_079168.1:36433546-36498546 GCF_947568905.1 Ostrea edulis
TATTAACCAGTTTCCTTTGCATTTACAGCCATTGTGACACAAGATCATGAACTGTCTCCAGCTTTTACTTCTTTTGGTTTGCACCATTAATGAGGCCTATGGACGGTTACAGGTAAAACTTTAAGGATTTGTAATAATGATTAAATACGTAGTTTTCTGGCAAAGGATCCAATATGATGGTCATGTATTAGGACAGAATTATTTTATATTATAATCTTTCTTCCATTTTAAGTGTCCATACGATTTACATTAAAACTATACACGGATTTTGAATACCATGTACAGTAGTACTTCATAAATGTTTTTGCACTGTTTGAATCTTTGATGTATATTATTTCGGTGAAATGTTTTTAGATTTTATGAACTTGTGGAGCCCTTTACCCAAGTTCTGGATTATAATGTTATATGTACCGTTGTCCCCTTTCTTTTACAGGGCTATATGCCTATGGTCAGGTTGGAGTTAGATGTTTTCTCTGGCAGAACTAACCCTTGGGTTGATGTACCTCTTCCATTTATGATGAATATGATGAATGAGAATCCACCAAGGCCCATGAAAAAAACTGTCAAAGGTACGCTCCACGCCCGGCAAATTTCCGTTCATTTTACCACGAGTATGCACGATCAAAGGCATCACTTCCATATTGTATCTCTGGACAATCACTCAATTCCAGTATTTTATGACAATTTCTTATTGAAAATGAGTTTACAAAAATTCAAAATGCACTACAGCTAATTTCGAGAATTATAGGAACCAAGTAATTTCGTGATCACGAAGTTGTGTAGAATATCAAGTATAAGTTTATTTTTTAGAGCTTGGATATCGGGGATTTATTCTGAACAATGGACAAAATACCATGACGATTCCCGGTGGTTCCAGCCGACAACTTGAGGGACGACTGATGAGGTTTTTCAATATCCCTATGAATGTTAGAAAACACTGCAATCAACAGGTATGTACCTACACTAATCATAGAGTACCATACCATAGACCTCCACTAATCATGGAATATCATACCGTATATCGAGTAATTCTGGCGCGCTGCGAATGTTGGATGTTTTGGCAGATGAGGAAAATTGGCTAAAACTAAAGCGCCAAAATTTCTTTTCTTATAGATAATATACACGTGTTAAATGAAAATACGCCAAGAAATAAAGCATCATATCAAACTACTCCGCTAAATATCCCCGTCATACGGTACATCGACTAAATTTAGAAAACATTGTGATGTTTACAAGATGTTGCAATGATCACATCGATAGTCGGTAACCTGATTTCTTGGAAAACGTTTATCATAGCGATAGCTCAACACGAAGTATTTAGGTTGTGCAAGTCATACAGTGAAGACAACAGCATGACTTTGTCTTTAAATATAATAACACGTAACTATCAAAATATATACACGATTAGGTTCTGCACCTTTGGTTTCTTAAATTCATATACATGTATTTTATATCTGATTATGTATTTTCGCTTGCTTAGCAATGTTTTATCAGTAATACACTTTTGATGGTTCGTTGTGTGTAAGACTCAGGAAAACATGGAATGTTTTGTTGTTTTAAAAAAGTCCCGACACACAAGTGCGGTGTCAGCTTAGATAGAGCTGAATTACAAAATAAATAAATTTCTCACTTGTTTTATGTTAGATATGAAACAACAAACATCATAGGTACATTCAACTTCTGCTTGGTAGATAACACACGAATTTTATCAAATTATTGTCAAAGGACATATCACTCCAAGTAGCAGTGTTCATGAACGGTTCTCTGAAAGCAACATGACTGGCGATCTGCACTTCCTCGGTTATCAAAGAGATCTGAACAATCAATCTTGATAGTTATATGACAGGGTAACAAGATCCTCTGCTTCACGTACTACCAGTATTCGGTATATCATACTGATAATGTTCTTACCATTTCCGGAACCACGTGAAGCCTTATTCAGCACTAATCAGAACCGTTCATGTCAAGAAAGTTTACGCAGTTTGTTATTGTCAGCCATTCTATAAATAAAGGATGAGCCTAAATATTCATTAAATTTTGTCTTATTCTTTTAACCATTTCGATTGTTTTAGTTTGTGTTTCCTCATATGCTATTCATCATATGGAGGTGTAATTAACAGGACTGATATAATTTTTAATAAGCAAGAACGGATATACATGTACATATACACTGTTAAAATAAGTGATCCCCGACTTTGCGAACGGCCATGCCGCTTTCAGCTTCCATTTGAGCCACATTTTTATTGATTAAGCACCCCCCCCCCCCCCTCGTCCCTGATGACAAAATATTACCCTATCACAATTATGTTATTGAACAGCACTCTGAAGGAAATTCTTGGGTGAACAATCGCGAATCCTAAATGTTTTAGCAAAGATTATCCGATTTTTTTCTTTTCAGATCTTTGGCAAAAACTCCAACAACCCTATATACACGGTAAGTACTACACTGTTATATCGATGACATAGAATATATGATCATTGGTATTATGTCAGTTACTACAACAGAAATGTATTCATCTCTTGTACATATATGTAGGAATCTGTCAGAAGTTGTCAGAATCCACAATCATCAACAGTATTTGAGGCCTCTAAATGGAATGCAAATTCAGCTGTACAGAGTGGAAACAACTGTTATAACTACGCCAACGACATCATAACAAACACATTTGCGCAACCAGGAAAAGCGAGTGGGTACAATTATCCAAGCATCTCTGGTGCAAATATGCAGCGTGGTTCTGAACTAGACGGACTGGCGTTCGTCGCGTCTCCATCACAAAACTGTTTACCAGCTCCAAATCGTAACTTAATAGCTCTTGTAATATGGCCAGAAGTCGATTACCATTTCTACCGTTTGGACAGCGATGGATATTTTTCACATAAACCTGGTCAAACAGCCGCCCGAAATGTTGATAATTCTGGTGCGATGATCAGAGATCCCCGGGTGGCTGATCGAGGGCCGTACACAGAATTCCACTGTTTCATGGAGACCAGTAATAACAGTGTCCGTATCATGTGAAACTGAAACTTTTGAACAAGAAAATCTATCAACAGTGGCCCAGAGTTGTTGTTTTTCTAATTTGGCGAATGAAACAAAGTATCACTCAGATGAATTATAGATAAAATAAAGTTACTTAAATTACCAATGTTTATCTAGAATTCTGTCCATATGAGACGAATACTCCTCTGTAGTCGATCATGACCGGGCAATACGAAAATAACTTAGAAGTATTGTTAAGCACACTAAAACTGATATCTCCCCGTCCATTTTCCACAGTTTAAATTTTTTTTAGGGATCATCTTTAACGTAGACAATTAGGAGTTAGGTACATAACAGTCACCTATATGTATATGTGCTTCTACCAAGGAACAGTGTTATGAACATATGATAGTAAATTAAACTTACAAACATGTGATTGATTGATTGTATATTGTTTAACGTCCCGCTCGAGAAATTTTCACTCAAACATCTAAGGCCTACATGTATGTCAAAAGACAAAACGTTACGGTCTGTACAAAAACATGCCCCCAAAATTCTATTATTTGACCTTTACATAAAAGGTTAAGGGTAATAAAACGGCATGCGACACAATGTCTAATGGTATACCAAGGCAAAAATGTTATGGTCCGGACAAAAAATGCCCCGAATTCTATTATATGACCTAAACACAAAAAAATCAAAGGTCATAAAAAATGGTACAAAGGTACATGTCAAAAGACCAAAACGTGATGGTCCGGACAAACTTTGTATGAGAAGATTCACACTAAAGCAATATACCCCTTTCTAGGAAGAGGAAACGTGCGATGGAAAGGGAGTAAACGGGATTCAACCTAGTTGTTTACAACAGTCGAAAAATGAATTGTTTACTATATAAAAGGGTACTGACAAATAAGTTGAAGATGGAGGAGTGTAAGTAGTCTCGTTTAAAGTCAACTTTTCGCAAATTCTAACGGTCGGTATAACGCTCTAATTTACAAATACAACTTGTCATTAGGTTGAATGCTGTCTGGCGTGTTTCATACCAGTTGTTAAACAAGCCGGGGTTTTTTATATACTGATTTTGACAAAGTTTACCTGATGAAATGTACAACTCGCGGCAGGTATGAATCTAACTAACCTTGGAAGGAAGGGTTGCGAAATCGCTGTCTTCAATAAGCACATTTAACGTACGCTTAGGTATGTAATTATAATTGTACATGTAATTAATTTCATTAAACGGAAAGTATTATGGTACAGCGATGTCTGGACGTCTGTTCGGGGTTGTCTGTTTCTAATTAAGTTGAAATTTGCTATGTAGCTTCTTTGTGGATAACTTTAGATCATGTTGCAATTTTGATCCATTTCAATCTCTCTTGCAGGATTTTTGGCCCTCTATTTGAAAATTATTGTTATATGGAGGTTACATAATTTGTTCGGCAAAGTTTATATTGTTGAACTTAGTCTGTTTTGAGGAAATATTACATAGAAAGTACATGATTTGCCCAGTGAACTCCTCCTAGATTTCAAGTAAGAACCTTCTTATATTACAAAGTGCTTATATGGGTATTGAAGGCATTCATGTGGCAAGGATTTTGATTTTCTTCAATTTTTGAGACAATTACAGATTGCTGAAGGTAGTCCATTTTGAGGAAATATTACGTATATCAATAAAGGACATGGATTGTCCTCTTGACACTTCTCACAGTTTAGAAGCTAGGGTCTTTGTAAATACCTTGAAGATGTGCTTAGTGCAAGGATCGTGATTCTCAACAATCTTTAATTTTCTTTGATGTTTTTAAAAAATATTTACAGGTTGTTGAACTTTGTCAAATTTGGGGAAATATTTTACAAACAGAACTCTTGGTTTGTCTATCTACATGAACCTCTTGTCAGTTTTAAGCAAAGACCCTTTATTCATACAATGCAAGAAAGTATGTCACAGCCTGATGATGGCTGATATTACCTGAAGCAGAGTTCTACAAATTATGGCTTAAGAAAAACAGGGTATTATGTACCGTTTACGGTACTCTTGTTCTTAATATCTTGGCTTCTTCTGTTTAATGGGTTATGTCCGTTGTCCCCTGATACCAAGGGAAAATGAAAGTATTTTATGATTGAAGTGGAACAATTGTAGTCATACAAAGGTATTGGGATAAACTTCGGAGTGGCTAATTTTATCTCGCCGGGATGATTGTCCTTAGCGGCGGCGTCACACGGTACGGGAAAACTATACCAAGGGGGAAGAAGCATCAATATTTATACCCCATGCAACGCGTTTTAGAGGATATAATTTTTTCGACCCATCTATTAGCCCTGTTTTTGTCAACGCAACTCCACTGAAACCGCTCAACAGAATTTTATAGTTAAATTTAAGGACATACCGTGTAGATGTACATATTCGCAGGAAATTCTAATTTGATTTTTTTTCTGGGAGGTACGTGTATGCCTCTTTTTGAACTTAAATGTTTGGCCAAAATCAAACATACTTCTGAATTAGTTTTTTCAGTGCCTGTCAACTCCCCCTGGCACCGCTATACAGAATTTCACGTTGTATTTAATATGGACACTCTATACAGATGTGCATATTCACAGGGAATTTGGAATATTTGGTTGATTTCTTGAAGTTATGCCCCTTTTGAACATAGCAGTTTGGTCACAATCAAACTACTTGATGCAACTTGCGTGAAACAAGTTTGCAAAAGCGAGCTGCTAGAATGATTTTAAATAGAAATTTTTATACACCTACAACAGAAATGATGCAGTAACTTAGATGGATGCCTCTGTCAGACTATTTTGTATATAGAACTATCATTCTTGTCTTCAAAGTTTTACATACCCTGTAGTCTAACCCCCGATTATTTAGATGTTTTTCATGAAATTAGCAGTAGATCTACCAGATTAAGTCAAAGTAATTCATTATATATCCAGAGAGCAGATACACACTATTTTAGAAGATCTTTTACAATTTACGGTTCGCAGTTATGGAATAATATGCCAGAATTTTTAAAACATTACCTAACATTGGAAACTTTTAAATCCGCTTATCTTAGAAAAAATTTTCATTCGGGAAATTAAAACCATATCGATTTGTTTTTGATTATTTTCAGTTTTATTTTTATTTGTTTATTTATTTATTTTATTTTCAGTTTTAAATATGTAAATAGCATACATGTATGTATAGAACATACCGTCATATACTATTTTATATTGTATCTGTAGAATACTGCTGTCTGTATATATGTTTTCAGGACCACAATGTAACTAGTTTTAAACTAATTGTGCTATCCTGTTTAAATAAAGGACATTATTATTATTATTCAAGCCATATGTGATTAAAATGTTCCAGTGTACATTTCTAAACAATATTACATATGATTTGACTCACTTGAGTGGTGCCATCTACTATACAAGGGTGAACATAGTACAGAGACATAAGTTATGCCCAACCTTGTCACTTATTATGTGTATTGTAGTCATTCATTGCAGGAGCGTGGGCTTGCTCACGGTTTCTTCATTCACGTATACATGTATATTTCTCATGACCAGGTATTTCATTTGGTATCAAGACTTCTGATCTAGTTTCCTTTACCTTGGACTTTTGATCTACTTTTCAAAACTATTTTTCACTCCTATTGAGATGAGAAGTGCCACAAGCACCTTAGCTACGTCTCCATATGAGTGAAAGGTGAAAATAGCGAACAGTGATCAATCTCATAACTCCTATAATCAATACACAATAGATAGTTGGGCAAACACGGACCCCCGGACACACCAGAGGTGGGATCAGGTGCCTAGGAGGAGTAAGCATCTCCTGTCGACCAGTCACACCCGCCGTGAGCTCTATATCCTGATCAGGTAAACGGGGTTATCCGTAGTCAAAATCAGTGTGCCAAGAACGGCCTAACAATCGGTAAGAAACACGTCAGACAGCATTTGACCCAATGATAGGTTGTATTGACGAACTAGATCGTTTTACGACCATAAAATTTGCGAAATGCTGACATCAATCGAGACTGTTAAAACCCGTATACCATCAACTTATTTGTCAGTAGCTTGCCTCGATTTAAAAAATGACCATACCCAGAACAAGCTCTTGTGTATCGAACCAGTTGAAAGATATAAACGCAATGTGCAGGTGATAATGGAATATTGCTACATAAATCAAGGGTGTCCGGGTAGCGCTCTCGTTTCTCACCGCTGCGACCCGAGTTCGATCTCCGTGATCGATATTGCTTGTATGTGAGAGGGTATGGCGGTCGCCCGTTCGGACACGTGGGTTTCCTCCGGGTACTCAGGTTTCCCCCCACATAAATGACACCCCTAGCGCACACATCCGTGCATCATAAGACCCCATTGGAAATAAGCTTTCGAGCTTTCATGGGTTATCCTTGGTATGTATGTTTGTATGTATATATCGAATAAACATTTATTTTTATTAGGTCACCTGAGTTTAACAATTGAACATTTTTAATTTTTACTTAATAACTACCAGTCCAATTCTTTTCAAATTTGGTATGAATCATCACTGGGACAAGGGGGACATAAATTGTAAATTTCAGGACTCTAGCATCCCTGGGCCCTAGGGGCGGGGCAAAAACTGCCCAAAATTGACCAATTTTCAAAAAACCACACACATGTAAGAAAAAATAAATACATAGTGATGTAGAACAAGAAGGCCTCTACCAAAATTGTAAATTTCATTATCCCCGGGGTAGGGGTTCTGACCCCAGGGTGGGGCCAAACTTGTTATATAGTGTTTATGTGTAAAATACTTAAATAACATATTCTTTAGTGCTATTGAAAGTAAATAGATATTTAGAAAGAACAGGTAGTCCTTAACCAAAATTATAAATTTGATTATTCCAGGGGTAGGGGTTTTGGTATCAGGATGGGGCCAAAATGGTCAGTTATCAAATGTGTGAAAAATAGACATTTTTAACTTCTTGATAACTATCATTCCAATTCTTATCAAATTTGGTATGAATCATCATTGGGACAAGGGGGACATAAATTGTAAATTTCAGGACTTCAGCACCCCTGGGGCCCTAGGGGCGGGGCAAAAACTGCCCAAAATTGACCAATTTTCAAAAATCACACACATGTAAGAAAAACTAAATACATGATGATGTAGAGCAGGAAGGTCTCTACCACAATTATAAATGTCATGTTCCTCGGGGTAGGGGTTCTGACCCCAGGGCGGGGCCAAACTTGTTATATATAGTGTTTATGTGTAAAACACTTAGATAACATATTCTTTAGTGCTATTGATACTAAATTGAAAGTACGTGTAAATAGATATTTAGAAAGAACAGGTAGTCCTTTACCAAAATTGTGAATTTGATTATCCTACGGGTAGGGGTTTTGGTATCAGGGTGGGCCAAAATGGTTAGTTATTAAATATGTGAACAATAGACATTTTTAACTTTTTCTTGATAACTATCATTCCAATTCTTTTCAAATTTGGTATGAAACATATTTGGAACAAAGAGAACATAAATTGTAAATTTCAGAATTCCTGCATCCCTGGGGCCCTAGGGGCGGGGCAAAAACTGCCCAATTTTCAAAAATCTTCTTCTTAAGAACCACACACATTTAAGAAAAACTAAATGCATGGTGATGTAGAGCAGGAAGGCCTCTACCACAATTGTAAATTTCATGTATCTTGGGGAAGGGGTTCTGACCCCGGGCCGGGGCCAAACTTGTTATATAATGTTTATGTGTAAAACACTTATGTAACATTTTCTTTAGTGCTTTTGATGCTAAATTGAAACTAAATGGATAGAGCAGGTAGTCCTTTAGCAAAATTGTAAATTTGATTTTCCCCAGAGAAAGGGTTTTGAACCCAGGGTGGGGCCAAACTTAGTATATAGTATTTATGTGCAAGTTTGCTGATACTGTATAAAATCTAAATGCATACTTAGGAATAGCAGAAAAGGATGTACAAAAAATGGTGATTTTCACAACCCAGGGTTATGAATTTAGAATGAGTCCAAATTAGTCATATATTTTGATGTTTTCATGTTAATACATCTATTATTTAAAGCCTTTCATCAGTGTATGCTTTTTTGAGGGCAGTGATGAAGTTTTAAGAACACATCTTGTTTATACTGTTGCTGAACATAAGAATTTAGCTTAGATATTCAGAACAGGAACTTTTTCTAGATCTCATAGCCCACGGAAGTAGTGATACTCTTTCACTAGTATTCAGGTGACCGATAAGACCTGTGGACCTCTTGTTTAATATGGGAAATTGACGATGGAGAAGCTGAAATCATCCCGTTCGTCATACAGTTGAGTTGTCAGTTTGCCATTAATGTCTACTTTCAATAAAATATCTAAGTATGAAGCAAAAGTGGACGCCTCTGTGGTCTTTTATTTCGAGTTCACTGGGATATATCGAATCGACATATGAATGAAAGTTATTATTGTTAATAGACAAAACGTCGTCGATAAATCTAAATGTCGAATTGAAGGCCACAGCAAGAGATGTTTTCTTCTCACGTAGAAGTTTTTAAATAAATTCTGCTTTTCATATCAATATAAAAACAGGTCAGCTAACAAAGAAGCACAATTCGTGCCCATTGGAATTCCAACAGACTGTTGGAGGATCTGATCACCACAGACCACGAAGATATTGTCAATGAGGAACTCTAGCATATTTTTTATTTCAACTTCAGAGTACTTGTGCGTGGAATCAGAGTGGTGTTCAACAAAGTAAGTTTTTGGATGACTGATCACTAGATATGAATATTTCCGTTTTCCATTTTTGTTGAAGAAGCAACTGTCTATGATGTCAAAAAGTCTAGTCTTTAATTTATCGCGAGGAATGGCCATGTAAAGTGTTGAAAAATCAGGTTTTGATGTTACTGATTCGGGAAAAGTTTTGCGATTTCAAGTTTACTAAAAGTTCTTTCGAATTTTTTAGAATCCACATTTGATTAACACCACTTCTGGCAAATGTAATCGCACAGTAAGTTTGAAGTTTGTCATTCACAGCTGTTAATACATGTATTTTCGTGAGGACCAAAGATAGGGGCTTGGTAGAGCACTTACTGGATCCAGCAATGTATCGTTGTTTGTAAGGGTTTTTATGTAGTTTAGGAATCCAGTATACGTGTGCTAACTCATATTCAATATAAAAGACACCACAGAGTCGTCAACTTCTGCTTCATACTTAGATATTTTATTGAAAGTAGACATTAACGGCAAACTGACAACTCAACTGTATGACAAACGGGATGATTTCAGCTTCTCCATCGGCAACTTCCCATATTTATGTAGCAATATTCCATTATCACCTGTGTCTGGTGTTTATATCTCTCAACTGATTCGATACGCAAGAGCTTGTTCTGCGTATAGTCAATTTGTAAGTCGAGGCAAGCTACTGACAAAGAAGTTGATGGTACAGGGGTTTCAACGATTTCGATTGAAGTCAGCATTTTGCAAATTCTATGGTCGTTATAACGATCTAGTTCGTCAATACAACCTATCATTGAGTCAAATGCTGTCTGACGTGTTTCATAACGATTGTTAGGCCGTTCTTAGCACACTGATTTTGACTACGGATAACTCCGTTTACTTGATCAGGATATAGGGCTCACGGCGGGTGTGACTGGTCGACAGTGGATGCTTACTCCTCCTAGGCACCTGATCCCACCCCTGGTGTGTCCAGGGGTCCGTGTTTGCCCAACTATCTATTGTGTATTGCTTATAGGAGTTATGAGATTGATCACTGTTCGTTATCTTCGCCTTTCATTCATTCAACCCATTGACTGGTATAAACTGAAGCATGGTTTTGAAGAATTGTATCTTTTGAAAGGGCAGTTGGAGTATAAGTACGATTACCAAAAGTGGAATTACTGCCAATGAAAGATTCTCGAGTGGGACGTTAAACTAAACATACAATCAATCAATAGAGCCTTAGCAGTGGGGGTTCCTTAACCTGCCAACACCTACCGTGATACGGGACCTCCGGTTTTAAAGAGTTATACCCAAAAGGCCCCATTGGAAATAAGGGACATGGACACGGTTGAACTGAAAATTTTATTTTTTCATTTCTCCGTGGTCGAGTGGTTAGAGCATCGCGCTCAAAATCACACAGCCTCCCACCTCTGGTCGGCGCGGGTTCCAATCCCACTCACGCCGGTAAGTTAAAAAGTCTCCCAGTTTACTTTCGGAAGATCGGTGGTCTTTTTTCGGGTACATTGTATCTGGGTTCTCTCTTCCACCAATAAAAACTCGGCGCCACCAGATAACTGAAAAATTGTTGAGTGTGGCGGAAAACATCAATCGATCAATATAATATTGTTTACAGTGCTTAACTAACATATTTCTAATGATCAACCAAAATTTGAATATCAGTTGTTGAGTTACAAGTGAGATACAGCACTCACACTTCTTTATTTTGTAAACAAGGCTCGTGCCATGTTTTTGTTTACATATAGATTGCTTGATAGAAAATAGCATGTTTAAAACAAAATGAGAGGTAGAATAAACAGTAGAAACTATTGAATTATGTTTAGAATTGACTTGTAAATTGACAAATCTGCTTTACTGGTATATATATATATATATATATATATATATATATATATAGCTTTTATTTTTGCTGAACATTAGTAATATCTTAGTAAAGCATTTTAAACATTAAAAATGGAAAAATAAAATTTGAAACTGTCCAGCTCAAATCGTGTCCATGTCCCTTTAATTCTCACATCTAAATGCCGGGCATTTGGCGAAGGAGCCATCACTACCTATAATTTACGTCTTAGGTTTGATGCGGCCTTGTTACGAGCGGGATCTTCCGGCTACAAAGCGAACGCTCTACCACTGAGCTAATTACGTAGTGAACTTGACCTTGGAATTTGACCTACTATTCAAATAAAAAAAGTTTTGTTTTCCTTTTTGTACCAAGGGAATGGTCACGCTTCCCGGCGAGCTATGTTGTCTTCCTTTAAACTCTTGTTTAGTATGATATATTCTCCCTCAAGGCGAGTCTTCTGTATGTAAAACTTAAACGGTACCAATTTTGATGCACCAGATGCGCATTTCGACAAATAATGTCTCTTCAGTGATGCTCAACCGAAATGTTTGAAATCCGAAATAACTATGAAGTTTAGAGCTAAATATAGCCAAAAACAGCGTGCCAAAAAAGTGGAGCCAAATTCGTCCAAGGATAAGAGCTATGCATTACTTTACTTATGTTCTGGTTCTCCGTTAAATACTGTGTTTTCTGGTATTGTTTAGTTTATAAAATATTACTTCAATGACGTCGCCGGTAGGTTTGTTTTGCCCATCTGCGTCGCGGATCATACCGTGGTCGCAGGTTGGGGCCATTTTGAAATGTAGGATTAATTAATTTCGTAAACTGATCTAGAATCACTTGCTTTTTTGTTTGTTTTTCATACTAATGTGATTTTCATATTGTGTGTAGGTTTGTGGCTCGGCAATAATTACAATGGCATGGTATTCTGGTTGAGGTACAGTACCAACCAAACCCAACCCGACACCCAAGCAGTCCCAGAAAGCAGTCCCTGGGACTGCTCTCTCAAAAAGTGGGACTGCTTTGTTCAGGCAAGCGTGAATGAATCACGTGATGTTATGATTGACAAGAAAGCACAACATGTACATATATACTTTGATTGGAATCTTCATAATTATTTAAATCTGTCTAAATGTAGTGAAATTAAACAATTTTACAATGCTGGCAATAAGTAACCCATATCTAACCAATCACTTACAAATTAAAAATACGTGTACACGTAAGTGGAAAGCAGTTTTTGCTAGTTTAAATTATCAATTATTAACTTTATTAATTTAAACAATATTTTATTATGTATGAAACATAAATGGATTAGGCAGCAGGCTTGCAGCCTATATAAGCCTTCTCCAATAAGGTACAAGGTGATTACATGTATGTATAATGATGAGCTTGAGTATATATACAATATGTATGATAAATATTGACAATATAAAAATCAATACATAATTCAAAAGGATGAAGATCGAATACATTATCATGTATCACATAGCATGTCATGATAACAAGGCAAAGGATAAATATGGTAGTAATCGTAACATCTTCATAATACTATATCAAACAATGTGAGTTTGACACAATACTAGTTTGACATCAAGTACCACTTGAAATGTCCTTGACATTTGGAGTCTCAATCACCTGTTTCAGAGTCAATGTTAACGCACGGTAAATGTCAATGCAAATTACACATCAGACGTTTCTAATGTATCATGATAATCTCTATCATCTTGCATGTTGCTAACGCGGTCACATTCTGTGCTTTCGATAGATGCTACATCTTCTTTATCTCTAATAAGAGTCTTTGAACCCCCAGGTGATTTTGTCACAAAGAGTTTACCTTCATAAGTCCAGCAGGAGTCAATCAGACCGTCGCGTTTACATCTACGCAAATGAGAAAACATATTCGCCCTGCGCTTAGTAAGAGCCTCATTGATGTACACTTTGTAACCGCTGGAGGGGTTGTTGTTATAGTTTTTAAAGTTTTTTTTTATTGCCATATACTACTGCTCTACTTCTGTATCTGGTGAATTTGACAATAATATCTCTCGGAGGGTCACGGGAGGATCGAGGCTTCGGTTCTAATCGATGTGAATTGTCTATGTCACCGACATCAAGGGTTGCCCCTGAGGACCTAAGGATCACTTTGTTACAGATATTTAACACTAGTTTGTCAGTATCTTCTCTTCCTCCATTGGAACTCTCCGCAATACCGGAAAATCTTAAACAGTTCTTGCGTGAATACTGGGCGAGATCGTCTACTTTTTACTTCACTCTTCAATTTGTCTAGTTCACTTATCAATTTTACTGACACGGCATTCTTAATGGCTGGATAAGCTAGTATCACACAATCCTGCGAATTCCTTCCTCACTCAATGGTGCTCTTTCTAAGATGTTGGACAAAACAGACTCATCACTATCTTCGTCAGCCGCAGAACTCAGTGAATCTTTAGGTTTCTTTTTCTTAGCGGGATTGTCTGGACTTTCAGATTTCGAGTACCTAAAACGATTTTGTCCTTTGTGTCCGGGCATCGTGAGTGATGATCAGCTCACCGTGTGCAGGTTTCACTAAGTTTAAGCATTAAAAAACATTATACGACACTCACACCGCACATTAAACACTCACAAAAAACTGAAACAATCTGATTATCACATATTCACAACTTATTGTTGCATTAGCAAACCTCAAGCAAGCAAGATGTGTGTCAATTTTCTCATAATCAGTTAATACGTATGAAGGTATACCGTAGAATAATGACCACGGCATTCATTTGATCTTTGCAATAATAACCGTGGTAGAATTACAGGCGTGTGGGTATCCCCCTTTTATATACATCTCAGCGATGCTTGTTTTGCACATGCGGGGATCTTGGTGTAAAAAATCTTCGTTTGGCGTTCGACCTTTCAATGGTGTGCAAGTATGTTTTGTAACAGATGAGAGCTATTTGATTACAGGACATACATGTAGCTTTTAAGTTTCAGTTTTGCCAATAGTCCACTTTTCATCCTATTCCTAGGAAGATTGTACTTCTTTCCAACCATATTTTATTGTGAAATATGAAAAGAAAACTGACAAATATGTGATATTAAAAGGATCGTGGTAAACTTAATGTTAATCAGCCCAAAGGTCAAACTTCAAAGCCTCGCGATACAGAAAAATATATGTAGCATACTCCTCGCTGCATGCCAGATTTGAGCCCTCAAGCGACACATTACAAATTGATAAGATTTTGTGCAAATTACATGTGAAATGTAAGTAAAAGGGCGATATAATCATCAACAATCATGGTATCGGGATATACATACTCTTTATCAAACAAATCAAGGAGGCAGAGAGATGAGATGACCGAGAAAGATGGGTTTTATTCATCAATTTCAACTTTGTACACCTACTCGTGAAACGCGAACGAAGTGTTTGAGGTAAGTACGGGTTTCTGAAATTCGGACACAAATTTGAATGATCAAAATATATCTACCATACTCTATGCAATATGATGTTTGCAGAAATATGGTGTAGTTTATGAGAAAATCGATCTCATACTCGGTGATACTGCGCTTTCTCCGCTTCAGAGCCGAGCCCTCATGCTCCACAATGACGACTCCTCGAATGTGACGTTGTATATGGTGTTTTTGTGTTACAGTTATTAATATTGAAAGATACATGTACACCTGCAATGAAAAAGTGTGATAAAGGCATCATGAATCAGAGAGTGTATTTATAAGAGGCTGGTCCAAATGTAAATTACTACCACTAGGCACATACTCAATGAAACGCACAAGAGAGTAATTAAATCTCATTTGCGAGGGATAATAAATGAATTACTTGTACAGAATGTGCATAGGCGCCTGGGTCAAGGATATTGTTCTATAACCTATATGTAAACAATGGAGGAAATTCGAACCACGAATAAATATTTCTCCCTGATCTATGGTGTCTCTTCAAACATTTTTTCATGTTCCCGGAAGCTTAAATACACGTGTCATTATCACAGAACACTAATTTATCCACGTTTTAAAAAATGTCTTATCCCACTGATTCATAATATATAACAAGGCTTGCAACTCAATCTACCCCTTTCCGTACCCCATGACAGATATTTGTCGATTAAAAGTTATTTACACTGCTTACCAGCTAGTTTCAGGGCCCCATTCAATCCCAGTAATTCTTCTTTAATAATTAAAATCCTCTAATAATAGCTGTCTATCTGTTGTATATTTTTAATATTTTTTTTCTGTCCAAAGTCATCTCATTCAAATCTCTAATCACGGAAGTGCGTAAACAGTACAAAACTCGAAACGGAATAAGGGATATCCGAATTAATCTCGAGTTCTGAAAGGCTATGTAAACCCCAAAGGATGTCGAGAGTATTGGAGCTCTATCTAACAACAGCCTAAACTATCCAGGTTTTATGAATTCCAAAACAATGCGACATAAAAAGAAATGACAACAAAATAAAATAGGTACCCAGAAGTGAACGAGGGGGTAAAGGGCCGGTTCCTACCACTCCCCCCCCCCCTCTCCCCCCCCAACTAGGATCTTTTTCTTTCAGTTTAGATTAGTTTCACTACCTGTCTTATACGTTCCCTCCCCTCAATTGTTGTTTAGGTGAGATGATTAAAAAAAACCCAGGCACGTAGAATCGGGGGGTTGGGGGGGGGGTTGCCTCCCCCTTTTTTTTATAATGACCATTATTTGTGGTTTGTATATAATACAATTAAATATATTGTGTGACCCCCCCCCCCCTATTTTTCACAGTAGTAGTGAAAGAAGAATCAAGTTCTGAAATAGTAGTAAAACCCTCTATACTCACCCCCACCCCCACCCCTCCCCACGGAGTATAAGAAATTAAAAACTGGGGAATTTCTTTTTTATTTGAGGCATTATTCCCCATGAATTTTGTTGATGTATTTTTTTCTTTCTTTCTTTCTTGTTATTGTCTTTGCTTGTCAAGATTTTTATTCTTTCTGCTGCTACCGGTCGTGAGAGTTCAATGGTTGAGCTTTCGCTTTGTAACCGGGAGGTCGTGAGTTCGAGCTCCGATCGTTTTGACAAACACTCGGCATTTAGAAGTGAGAATCACGGGTTTTTCCGTTTAACTCACCTACAACTGGTGATGTCTCAATGTGAGTATAACATTCTCGACGGGAAGTAAAACAGAAAAACCAACAATCTTCTGGCTTGCCTCCCCCTTTTGAAAATCGGGGGTACATTACTGAAAGATAATTAATGTTTAATGGAAGTGAGAACAGAATTTGTAATTTGCCTGGCACATACCACAATTGTCAAAGCTGAGGAGGTAGTTGGAGGAAAAGTGGGAAAGTTGCTCCCCCCCCCCCCCCCCCCCCCCCCCAATATATAAAATAAGTTCTTTAATCTTCACTTTCGTAATCCGTGTGTGGAGATTTTACTGCTATTTCAGGATATTAAAGCATATATCCCTCTCATTAAATTCACTACTCACTACTACTGTTGAAAGGGGGGGGGGGGGCACTCACGTCACCCAATATGATTTGCATTACAAAATAACAAATACAGCGCCAATACTCTCGAAATCCTCTGGGGTTTACATAGCCATAGCCATCTTTCGGAACTCGAGATTAATTCGGATATCCCTTATTCCGTTTCGAGTTTTGTACTGTTTACGCACTTTCGTGATTAGAGATTTGAATGAGATGACTTTGGACAGGAAAAAAATATTAAAAATATACAACAGATAGACAGCTATTATTAGAGGATTTTAATTATTAAAGAAGAATTACTGGGATTGAATGGGGCCCTGAAACTAGTTGGTAAGCAGTGTAAATAACTTTTAATCGACAAATATCTGTCATGGGGTACGGAAAGGGGTAGATTGAGTTGCAAGCCTTGTTATATATTATGAATCAGTGGGATAAGACATTTTTTAAAACGTGGAT
Organism: Ostrea edulis; assembly: GCF_947568905.1. Taxonomy (NCBI): domain Eukaryota; kingdom Metazoa; phylum Mollusca; class Bivalvia; order Ostreida; family Ostreidae; genus Ostrea; species Ostrea edulis. The sequence continues at coordinate 36,450,976 of NC_079168.1, forward strand.
AAATTAGTGTTCTGTGATATTGACACGTGTATTTAAGCTTCCGGGAACATGAAAAAATGTATAAAGAGACACCATAGATCAGGGAGAAATATTTATTCGTGGTTCGAATTTCCTCCATTGTTTACATATAGGTTATAGAACAATATCCTTGACCCAGGCGCCTATGAGAATGTGGTACACACCTTTCCAAAAAAATTATAAATTTTGCATGTTGATCTGGAAGCGTTGCTTGTGAACACTGTAACATGTCCATAAGGTATGGAGTTGAAGCCAATCTTTATTACGTGATATGTACAAATACGTACCAGAGACGAAAAATTACATTTTTGGATGCTTTTTTAATGTATGTTTACAAATCCTAAGTAAAAAAGAGACAAGTGTGGAGAAACCTGATCCGAAAAATATAAGGTTGGGAATGATTGCATGATCCATGCCTCAAGTACCTGTATACTGATGGGTGTGACCGGTCGACGGGAGATACTTGGTCCTCCTGAGCACCTGACCCCACACCTCTGGTGTGTCCAGGGGTCCTTGTTTGCCCGACTCTCTGTTTTGTATTGCTTATGGAAATTTTGAGATTGATCACTGTTCGTTATCTTCACCTTTCTAGAGATTATCTAACTACACTGAGTGGAGGTTGCCTAAACACGGATGAGTCAAAATTCACAAACGGGTCAGTTACACTGCATTCAAGGAAATACATATAGTACATTTTGAGATGTATTAGTTTATCAGAATATAATTTAATCCTATGAATTACTGAAATAGTTCAATTCAGCATGCATCCCAAAAACTCTCAATGTCTAATACGAAATGCTGCTAGGACTTATGTACGTAATTCAACTAAAACGGGTTGATTGAAACCTTGTAGGAATATACTTTTTGGTCTGTCTGCAAAAACTTTAACCTTGCCCATATCTTTTGTATATGTGGGGAAAGGACTGTACTAGTTCACATGTGTATTCCTCGTGACAAGACCCTTCTTTTAGCACCCCAAGTTTTGACCTTGTGACCTTATAATAATAATAATAATAAAATTCATATAGCTCATTATATAAAACAAATTACTCTAAAGCGCTTCACAGGGATAATTTTTTGTGTGTGGGGTGGGTGGGGGGTTGTTATGTCGAGTCCTATGCAAAGTATTAGAAGTCAACGAAATAAAATATTAACATTTTAAAATTTGCATCAAAATGGTCATTGACAAAAACTTCTATTGGTTAAGAAGCTTAAAAATCAGGGCAAGCAATTTTAAAGAATGGGATTTTAACAGTTTTACAAAAACGTTAATGTATTTGGCAGCTTTAAAATGTTGCGGACGGTCCATCCACAAACTGGCTGCAGCCCATCTAAATATTTGTTCTCCAAAAGACTGTGAATTTTTGGCACAGTGAGTCTCAGTGATGTTTCAGATCTTAGTGGTCGAGACAGGGAATATGTCAATGAGTTATTGTAGATATTCGGGAACACATCCCGTCAGCGCGCAGAAGGTAAACACCTAGACTTTGTATTGTGGACATTAACCTAGGAGTATGACCTACTTATGAATAACTTTACCTTGGCCACAAATTTGGATTCGCTAGTTTTAGGGCTTTCATATTTCACATTTATACTCCTTGTCAAAAGACTTTACTGTTTGGTACAAAAATGTTTGACCTGGTAACTTTGGAGTTTGACATACGTTTGAAAACCCTTAACATTGAATCGCAGGTGATTGGGTTTTGATATCCTTTTTCACAAGTCGTTTCTTGAAGTACCAAAAGTTTGAACACATGACCTTGAACTGAGATTTTTATCTACTTTTGACAAACGTACGTCTAGGCTATAATCCTGAATGGTTATATTGATAGGGATTTCATATGTGTATTCCTTGTGACTAGACCTTTCTAACCATAATAACTTTGCTGCCATACGGGGGCATCCGTGTTAAACAAACACATCTTATTCATATGTAATGATTACCTAATGGTCGTTCATGAAAAATATGTCATAAAAGGTATAAATGGCATGTCGAATGACCCCGCTAAGTTACACCATAATACACCTGCATTTATATTTGAATGACCCGGCTAAGTTCCACCGTAATACACCTGCATTTATAAATACAGGGGTATACTTTATTATGTCGATTGAGTTGGGGTTGCTCTACATGTAAATGTTCGCTTAATTTCCTAATTCTAAAATTAATAACACTAAAAACAATACAAAACGGCTGTCAGTGTATAATTGTATGCATGTAAAATGGCTTTAGGGTCGATGATTAGCATACCACATATTTTGCATATTGCTTGTTGGCCGAGTCAACCAAGGCTACAATTAGTGGTAGAGATGTCTTTTTCACCAAACAATTGATTTGCGTCGTATTCTGAATCATTATCCAAGAAAAGTGATTGCCCTATTAACAAATGCGGACGGACTCCTTGATAAAGAAAACGACTTTATTCTTCAACTTGGTTCAAGGTGGTTGACAATCGTAAATGAATATGTCTACCCATCCTATTTTCGTTTTTGATTACACAATATTTCATAGGAAACAAAAACAAACAATCTATCATGAAAGGAGACGATAACGAACACTATATTAATCCAATAACTCCTATAAGGAATACAAAATTAAGAGTTTAGCAAACACGGACCCCTGGACATACCAAAGATGGAATCAGGTGCCTAGGAGGAGTAAGCATCCCCTGTTGACCGGTCACACCTACCGTGAGCCCCATGCCTTGATAAGGTAAACGGAGTAATCCATAGTCAAAATCAATTTGCGAAGAACGTCCTAACAATCGGTATGAAACACGTCAGACAGAATTTGTCCCAAATAAAGGATATATGGGCAAACTTGATCTTGATAACGACCATAGAATTTGAAAAATGCTGACTTTAAACGAGACTGTTGAAACCCCTGCACCACCAATTTGTTTGTCAGTAGCCTGCCTCGATCATACGCAGAACAAGTTCTTGTGTATCGAATCATTGAAAGAACACCATATCTAGGTGATAATGAATATTATATTCATTTTCAATCAAATATCGAAGTACGAAGCAGACGTGCACGACTCTGGTGTCTTTTATTTCGAGTTCACAGGGATATATCGAATCGACATATGAATGAAAATGATTATTGCTAATAGATAAAACGTCGTAGATTTATCTAAATGTCAAGTTGAAGGCCACCGCAAGAGATTTTCTTCTTCTCATGTTTCATGTAGAGGTTTTGAATAAACTCTGCTTCATAACAACATAAAAGCGGGTCAGTTATATTTATTTAAAACGAAGCATGAATTGGAAATAATAAAACATAATTTACATGTTAAAAGAGAAGCCATAATATCGGCGCAGGTTCTACTGTGAATAAAATCATTGGGAAATGGGGGGGGGGGGGGGGATCATAATTAAATATACTGTTTTTTCGACACGAAAGCTCACAAAATTCAAGTAATATATGTGCAGGACAGTTAGTCACCAATCAGAGCAATGATGAAATAGGTTTTGTTACCAACGTCGAGGTTTCCTTGTCGCATATCGGAATAATGTCGCATATCGGAATAATGGCTTAACAGTCATTAAAAGATGCACCATACCGAAGTTTCACGAAAAGCCGTAATATCCATGTACACTAGATATTTCCTGAAGAAACCAAAATGACATTCTCTGAGGAATTCAACAAAAATTGGGTAATTTGTGATGCCTTAAAAGTAATAACAATCAAAATGGTCACGAAAAGAGTCTTTATCGTGGTTTTCAAAAGAACAATCCAAATTTTGAAAGCAAATTTCAGAGAAACTCGCATTGCATGAAAAACTCAATTTTGAATTATCTTATCACGACAAGATCGGGCTCGGTATCCATAAAGCACTGAAATACTGTATACGGTCCTCTGTCTGCTGTTCTTGGATCGGATATCAAGCTTCCAGAATTGTCTAAATTCTTAGCCTCAGTTCGTCCAGGTTTGTGGGAAAATAAACCATTTTCATCCAATCTGTAAAAATGGTAATCGTTTCCTGGCCATACAACTAAAGCAACGAGGTTTCCGTCTGGCTCTGGGAGACATGATGTAGGTGCTGCCAAGGGTTTTAGTCCATCTAACTCTGCACCCAGCTGCACGGATGGTCCGTCCATGGTTGGGATGCGATAGTTATTTGCTTTTCCTGGCTGGGCAAACGTATTTGTTCTTCTATCGTTTCCGTAATTATAACAGTTATTCCATCGACGAATTAATCTGTTGGTATTCCACAGTGATGGTTCATATTTTGTGTCTGATGTAAACTGTTCGCATTTTTTGGTCTGAAATATATGGTAAGAGTTAATGTTTGAATTTTTCGTTAAGTGTAGATGGATTTTTAGCATACGTAATGACGCACTGTCCTTGATAGAACTTGTTTGCCTTCATTTATTTTCACATATGTAAATGTTACAATTGTGACATATAATGTTACAATTTTTTCATTATGCATCGCGTTTTGGTGGGTTATTCCACTTTTGTATGAATCACAATACAGATGAATACACACACAGTGTATTATTAAGAAATGTTACATTTCATGCATTTAAAGATGATTGTTTTTAGTCACCTGAGCTGAAATCCAAGGTGAACCTTTCTTATCATTTTTCGTCCGCTTGTAAACTTTCAACAATTTCGACTTCTCTAGAAATGTTGATATACATGCACCACAGTGTGCATATTCTACGATACATAGTACAATTATTGTTTTCGATCATGGTTGGTAAATTTTAACAAGTGTTTCAAATTCTCGAAGACACGCCCTAGGATTATCAGTGGGAGGGTTGTGAATGCAAAGTCCGGTTGCAACAGAACTTACATATGAAAAATCAAGATGTACTGTGAGCAATGCTCACTAAGAATACCCCCCCCCCCCCCGCTTACCCCAATCTCCCAAAGGGTGTTGTTAATAGGTATAAATTACCTCTTTCCTGAGTCTAAAAATATGGTATGCATTTGTAGAAGAAAATGGAAGATATAGTCCGAACACAAATCCATGACATAAACCTATAATTTTGACCTTGAGATCAAAGGTCAAGGTCATAAAGAGGTCATGAATGTACATGACACAGTTTCATGGTGATACACCCATGTCTTATGGTATGACTATGTCAAAACCCTATAATCAATTTTGACCTTGAGGTCAAAGTTCAAGGTCATATACAGGTCATGAAGGTACTCGACACATCGTCTCATGGTGATACACTCATGTGTCAAATATGGTATGCCTATGTCAAAGAACAAAGAAGTTATGGCCCGGACACGAATCCATTGTAAAGAAACCTTTAATTTTGACCTTGAGGTCAAGGGTCAAGGTCATATAGAGGTCATGAAGGTACCCGACACATCGTCTCATGGTGATACACTCATGTGTCAAATATGGTATGCCTAAGTCAAGGGGGGGGGGGGTTACGGGGGTTGCAACCCCCCTTTGGATTCCCTAAAGAGAGAGAGAGAGAGAGGGGGGGGGGGGGGTGACTTTAGAGTTATTAAAATCCTAGGCGATGGAAATTGTTTATACAATTGTGCGTCAAAATTTCTATCTGGTGATGATAATTCAAATTATATTTTATATAGTTTGTATTTGTAATATTTCATTTTATTTTTAAAAAAATGAATTACTGGGAGTAAATCGGAATGCATTTTAAAACAGAATTCGTTTTAAAATCAGGAGTGACTGATCTACGTCTGATAATTATACAATAACATTAATCCAATTTTGAATTTAGAAATCCAAATTGATAGCATTCCTGTTAAGCTGTCGTTTAACTATGTTAACGTACATTATAACAACTCTCATTTCAGTGGCGGATTTAAGGTAAATCGTGGTATCTTGTTTAAACAAATGTACTAAACGATAAAAGAAGCAATAATTTCTTCCACTCCCGGAGAAATGAATGACAAAATCTTTTAGATTTCTTGAATTACTTGATTGGGAGAACTTAATTTTTTCTAAAACCCTTAAAATTTGCGTCATTTTACTAATTTCACCTTATTAAGAATAATAGAAAATAGTAAAAACAAGAGGTACTGTGAGCAATGCTCACTAAGAATACCTCCAGCTTACCCCAATCTCCCAAAGGGTGTTGGTAATAGGTATAAACTACCTCTCTTCTGAGTGTAAAAAGAAATGGCATGACAAACCGAACCATATTGCTACTTCGATGTCCAGTGCGCGTGACCTTTGACCTTTTGGCCTCAAAATCGATAGGGAACATCTTCATCCCATGGGTATTCCATATGTATGATATGGTGACTGTAGGTGGAAAGGATAACGCTTTAGAGCCCGGAAACCACATTGCTACTTCAATGTCCAGTGCGCTTGACCTTTGACCCCAAAATCGATAGGGAACATCTTCATCCCATGGGTAGGCCATATATATGATATGGTGACGGTAAGTGGAAAGGATAACGATTTAGAGCCCGGAAACCATATTGCTACTTCGATGTCCAGTGCGCTTGACCTTTTGACCCTAAAATCGATAGGGAACATCTTCATCTCATGGGTAGTCCATATATATGATATGGTGACTGTAGGTGGAAAGGATAATGCTTTAGAGCCCGGAAACCATTGGGTCTACAGACAGATGGACAACCCGATTCCAGTATACCCCTCCCCCCCCCCCAACTTGTTGCGGGGGTGTAATGACTTAAATAGGATACATATTTTAAGCCCTGTAAAATCCAGGAGCTTCCGGGGGCTTCGTCTGGACCCACTGGGGGTCTCAAGGCGGCCCCAAACCCCCTGCCTCATAATGTGGCGCCCCCGTAACCGCAATTCCTGGATCCGCCTCTGCATTTCCTCTTCACCCCCCCCCCCCCCCCCCCGTTTTGGAAAATTTCTAGATCCGAGCCTGTAATATGTTCCGTTCCGCGATTTAGCAACACCTGCCATGTTACACATGCCTTATAACTAAATGCAAGATATTGACTGTTCAAATTCGTTATTATTTACATAAACCGGTCGCGTTATCTCAGTGGTAGAGCGTTCACTTCGTAACAGGTAGGTCGTGAGTTCTAGTCCGACTCGTGCCATGACCGCGTCAAAACATAGGTAGTGATTGCTCTTTTGCCAAACGCTCGGCATTCAGTAGTGAGAATCACGGGTCTATCGGATAAGCGGCCGTACCCGCTAAGCATAGGCAATTCACTTACAACTGGTGACGTCCACTATGGGTGATTCTGAAAAGTTCTCGACGGGACGTAAAACAACCAACCAACCTATTTACATAATCGCATGATACATATTAAAGTACGAAACATACCTGGTTTTGTCGTAATGTTGAAGTTACATCAGGAACCTGAAAAGCAAGAGATTTTCAATAGTCTGAATCGCTCATCTGCATCAAATCACATGCAAATAACAGGATATAGGGCTCACGGCGGGTGTGACCGGTCGACAGGAGATGCTTACTCCTCCTAGGCACCTGATCCCACACCTGGTGTGTCGAGGGGTTCGTGTTTGCCAAACTATCTAATTTGTATTGCTTGTAGGAGTTATGAGATTGGTCACTGTTCGTTATCTTCACCTTTCATGCACTCGAATCTATTTCTAGAGCAAATTCAGATGTCACAAAAACACATTGTGCCTCTCTATCATATCGATGTAAATGATTTAAGGTATTCAATGTATAATAACCATATCTCATATTTAATAAATGGATGGTGGAATATTTGTAATCATGGTATCATTTTGAAGGGTTCATCAAATAAAAATGATCCACCATAGGAATTTTCAAAATTTTGTTTACTGCTTGATTTATTTCACCTAGAATTTAATATTGAAGTATATGGGAAAAGCATGTTTTATTACAATATTTTAAAAACAAATTATATTTTCATACTAATCTCTTGGTAGAAAGTTACATACACTTTCTTTTTATGAAAATATTAAATAAAATTAATCATTGACCACACACATTTTCAGAAAATTAGATTTTTCTTCTTTTTACAAAGGGCAGACAACTCTTCCAAAAAATCTTAAGTGCAAATAGGTCAGCTTCTAATCATTTATCGGTCATGTGAATTTCATTTGCTTCACTTTCATCATCATTTAACAATAAACTTTTATGTTGATCTAAATCCTTCAAAATTGTTCATTATACATGGAATACCTTAAGTCATTATGGTCTCACTGATAACTTTAGCTCACCTGGACCTCTTGTAAGTTTTGTTTAACTTGCAGTAGCGACTTTCATTGATCGACGTCTCCATATGAGTGAAAAATTCTCGAATGAGACGTTAAGCAAGATACAATCAATCCTCCTTGTTTTATTTCAGAACATGCCCAGTTTCGGTAAGTTTCTTAATACAATTACCAATAAAAGCTTTCCAAAATTGCTTACCGTCCTTACCCTGATTTTATTTCTGAAGTTAAGGCATTATTCTCCTCAACTCTTGGTAATTGCAAAGTATTCAAAGGACAAGAGATTTTCCTTTTCGCTGTTTATTTCCAAAATAATGAAATCTTAATTTTGAAATCTCGCGTACTTATTTTGACATATAGGGGACAAGTATTTTTAGGCCAAGAAGGCAACCCTTGAGAATTATGTCGGCAAATCAAGTAGTGGGGCGATTATATGATCACCAATGCAAGGTGAAGATAACGAACAGTGATCAATCTCATAAATCCTACAAGCAATACAAAATAGATAGTTGGGCAAACACGGACCCCTGGACACACCAGAGGCGGGATCAGGTGCCTAGGAGGAGTAAGCATCCCCTGTTGACCGGTCACACCCGCCGTGAGCCCCATATCCTGATCAGGTAAACGGAGTTATCCGCAGTCAAATCAGTGTGCCAAGAACGGCTTAACAATCGGTATGAAACACGTCAGACAGCATTTGACCCAATGCGAGTTTGTATTGACGAACTAGATCGTTATAACGACCATAGAATTTGCGAAATGCTGACTTCAATCGAGACTGTTGAAATCCCTGTACCATCAACTTGTTTGTCAGTAGCTTACCTCGATTTAAAAACTGACTATACCCAGAACAAGCTCTTGCATATCGAATCAGTTGAGATATATAAACACCATATGCAGGTGATAATGGAATATTGCTACATAAATGTGGGAAGTTGACGATGGAGAAGCTGAAATCATCCCGTTTGTCATACAGTTGAGTTGTCAGTTTGCCGTTAATGTCTACTTTCAATAAAATATCTAAGTATGAAGCAGAAGTGGACGAATGTATCACGGGTACACGATTTAGCGGAGGATTGATCCGTGTGCGGAAGAACATATGGAGGGGGAAATCCCCCCCCCCCCCCCCCCAAATGTCATTCTAATGCAACTGTTTTGTAATCTGCATTTTCATAGTCTAATGCACTGATGTTGAGACAATTAAACCAATGCAAGTTTTTTTTTTGGTGGATTCGTTAGGTATTTCAGTGGCATGGGAAACAAATTCTGACGCTGAACCTAGAACTGATATAAAAGACCGATATACTTGTACGTCTCTGTAGAAAATGCTGAGTGGTCTTTTAAACACATTGTCTCCGAACGTTGCTATGTTTGTGGTATTGGACTCCGGTGTTTAGAGCATCTGAGATTAGCAAACTGAACATCTGATAAAAGATACGTTTGCAGAAAGCGTTTTAGAGCTTGGGTAAAACAAGATGTGTTTTTGAAACACTGAGTCGTCCACTTCTGCTTCATGCTTAGATATTTTATTGAAAGTAGACATTAACGGCAAACTAACAACTCAACTGTATGACAAACGGGATGATTTCAGCTTCTCCATCGTCAACTTCCCACATTTATGTAGCAATATTCCATTATCACCTGCATATGATGTTTATATATCTCAACTGATTCGATATGCAAGAGCTTGTTCTGGGTATAGTCAGTTTTTAAATCGAGGTAAGCTACTGACAAAGAAGTTGATGGTACAGGGATTGCAACAGTCTCGATTGAAATCAGCATTTCGCAAATTCTATGGTCGTTATAACGATCTAGTTCGTCAATACAACCTCGCATTGGGTCAAATGCTGTCTGACGTGTTTCATACCGATTGTTAAGCCGTTCTTGGCACACTGATTTTGACTGCGGAGAACTCCGTTTACCTGATCAGGATATGGGGCTCACGGCGGGTGTGACCGGTCAACAGGGGATGCTTACTCCTCCTAGGCACCTGATCCCACCTCTGGTGTGTCCAGGGGTCCGTGTTTGCCCAACTATCTATTTTGTATTGCTTGTAGGAGTTATGAGATTGATCACTGTTCGTTATCTTCACCTTGCATGCCACTGGACTACAACATTTTAGTGAATAATTTTCTAAGTAGGTCAGATGTCAATTGTAAAGTTACAAGGTCAAACTTTGGTACCAATGGAAAGGATGACAAATGAAAGGTAGAGATAACGAATATGAAAGGTGTACCTCTTATAATAGATATGACGAAGGTTAAAGTGTTTTGAAAATTTTCAAAAACTAGGTCATTGTCAAGGTGACAAGGTCAACAAATCTGGTATCGTTGGAAAGGTCATCTCATCAAAACACACACATGCTTAATATAAAAACAGTACGCGTCATGATTTGAGAGATGAGGCTTAAAGAATTTTCTAACAGTAGGTCAATGTAAAGGTCACCATGTCAAAGATTTTGGTACTAATGGAAAGGTCTTGCCACAAGGAATACACATGTCAAATATGAAAGCCGTATTTCTTACGTTGTAATAGACCAAGGTTTTTTTAGAAACTTTTCAAACACATGGTCAATTGTTAAAGTGATAAGGTCAACAAATTTGTTATCGTGAGATAGGTCTTCTCACAAATGATACACATGCTTAATATAAAATCAGTACCTCTTCCGATTTGAAAGAAATGGCTTATATTCAAATTTTCTAACACTAGGTCAACAACCAACATATATTTTGTTGGCCTAAATTCATTTTTTATTTATCATATGAACAGAGAAATGTTTAGTTACTTGCATTATTTTTATATTATTCTTATGCATTATTTATCTAGGTGTTGGACATGAGGAAAGTGTTGACATTGAAGAAATACCTAGTCCTGTATCCAAGGGATATTTTAAAGCTATTCCAAGGCCTCATTAAGACAAAGTTGCATGTTACCTTTGATCTGGAGACACCTGATCTAAGTAAGTTACTCAAAGAAAATTTTAAAATAATTTATAGTATAAACATATTGCTATTTTTATAATCATTGTAAATATTATTAAACTAAATTGTATCTTTTTCAAATGATCATCTTTAATTCTTTTTCTCTGCAGTTCATGGAGGAAGGATCCCACAACATCATACAGATTGCCGAAGCTGATGTGACCCCCACATCACAGAGGAAGTTCAGCTGTTATGTACTTCCCAAGATTCTACAGTCGCAAGAAGCCCAGAGAATCAGTGGAATCACCGTGGAATCATCCAGTGTATTAATAGTAAACGGCAAGGAAGTAGAGACTGAAACTAATGACTCAGCTGTGTCAAAAAATATAGATTGGCTAAAATTCTACAAGAAAGTCATCTTAATTGCACACAATGGGAAATGTGCTGACTTCCCTGTCTTCATGACAGCACTTGCATCTGGGAATCATGTATCAGAGTTTTGTAATATTGTTATCGGTTTTGTTGACAGTCTACCGTTGTTGAAAAAGATTCTCCCTGGACAGAGTTCGTACAATCAAGAGAACCTTGTCAGAAACCTACTAGGTGCAACATACGATGTACATAATGCACTTGAGGATGTAAGGTCACTAGGCTGGCTCACAAAGCAAGGGAAGATAGCAGTTAAACATCTCCAAGATTTCACATTTTCACCTGAAGCAGTGAATGATCAGTTGGCATTTCCATGTAACAGAGAGAAAACCAAAAACATTGGATCATTACATCCATTAATTGCAGCTGGTGTGATGAAAATGTTGCAGGGTCTGGTTTATGTCTTGCACATCTTCGAAAAATTCACATGAGGGAGGGTGAGGATGGACTTCGAAATATTTATATTAGTAAAAACAGCCAAGGCCAAGCTCGGGTTACTTGTTGTAAGAAATTATTGGACACTATTATTCCTAGATTATGTGAATTGTTTGGCAAGTATAATGAAAGCAATTATTTTTATGTCTTCCTGTGTACTAATTGTGAATCAAAGGAAAAAAATAATGTAACTTGTGAGTGGAAGTTTCAATTGATATCTCACAAATAATGGTATACATATAATGCCCAAAGAATGTGTAATAAAACATGTGCATATCATTTTCTTTTCATTTATAGTCGCCATTAGATGAATTGTAAATATTCAAGGTCATATGTCTAGGTCAAATGAATATGATCTATTAAAAGTATTTTGATGAGTGATTTTAGTGCACAATGGATTTTTTTTTCACGGGGGGAGGGGGTACATTAGGTTGGTAACTAATAATTCAAAAATTCTATGGTCGTTATAACGATCTAGTTCGTCAATACAACCTATCATTGGGTCAAATGCTGTCTGACGTGTTTCATACCGATTGTTAAGCCGTTCTTGGCACACTGATTTGACTGCGGATAACTCCGTTTACCTGATCAGAATATGGGGCGTACGGCAGGTGTGACCGGTCAACAGGGGATGCTTACTCCTCCTAGGCACCTGATCCCACCTCTGGTGTGTCCAGGGGTCCGTGTTTGCCCAACTATCTATTTTGTATTGCTTGTAGGAGTTATGAGATTGATCACTGTTCGTTATCTTCACCTTGCATGTAATTACAATTTTTCTCTTTTATGATAGTCATTTATACATGTATCTTAAAAATAATAATCCTTTTTATGGTTCTGTGCATGTAATTATTTGTTAGGAATAAAACTAGTCACTATTTTCCATTAAAAAAAAATTGATATTTTGGCAACTGAATATCGACTCATTTGGTGTTATCATTTTCTTACATGATTGAAATGAGGTTGCAAACAATTTTAATTCTCTTTTAGAATATCATATAAGGAAAAAAAATACTTATGATAAAGTTGATTCTTCCATCTAGAATATAGAATGCAACTGATAACTATGTGTTTATTAATTGAAGTAAAGCCATGCAGGGTAGAGGTATATAAAGAGTTATAAAAAAAATTATGTGGTTAAACTTTCATGAAACTTGCAGAAATGATCAACTAAATATACTTCATCCCAATTCTGATGAATTGGGCAATATCTGAATTGCTGTCCATTACACCCCTAATACCTCTCAAGGATTTTTCACTCATATGGAGACGTCACCAATATGTATTGGTAAAGGGCTTACGGCCATTGAGCAGTGGGAGGGTTCTCTAGCGTGCTACACCTACTGTAAAACGGGACATCCGTTTTTAAGGTCATTTCCGAGGACCCGTGACATTCACACCTGATGCCGAGCGTTTGGTGATGGAACTGTCACTACCTGTTTTAACGACTTAGGTCTGTCGCGGCCGGGATTCGAACCCCGACCTTCCGCATGCGGGGCGAAGGCTCTACCTTGATGACAGTCGTATCATTATTGACTCTAGTAATAGGGTTGGACAACAAATCGGTGTTACTGTGTACAGTAGAAAACATTAACTTAAACTCAATGATGATCATTTACTTGTCATCATAACAGTACAAGTGTGCATAGTTGAAATCCTGTCACTATTTGACCTGGAAATCAGCAGGATTTGTCTTCTAGTCGGGACGATCTTGCCTCTATGTAGATTGATGACAACATAAATCATCCAAGGGTTAACCAGTGTAACTTTAATCAAAACATATTCAGTGCGCCTATACTAACCTTTGATTATGGGAAAATACAATCTCCGATTGCGCAATCGTGGAAAACAATTTGGTTATGTCTTCTTGTTTAAAGTTCTGTTGTGTATATGTTCTAGTAGGCAGAATTGCATTTACACACATCCATTACCATCAATCATTTTCAGAAATCTGACTCATAGAAACATGCACTTTTTGCAGAGACCCTCATGTTGGCATCACTCGCTGTTGGTTGTCAAGGTAGATGATCATATAGAATTTACAGACGAGTAGACTATAGGCAAAAATCAATCAGAAAAACTCACTCGAGTCCTTCACTCAAAGGAAGTAAATTTTGAATGATTAATATAGTTCAACTGCCCTGAAAAAAAATCAAAAGTTGTTACCTGATTTGGATGAGCCCTTTTGGAAAGCAAAGCCCTGCGAATCTACAAAAATATCGTAAATGTACCTAACTACTGCCTGAAACATTAATATCCGGGCCAATCAAAATGCATGGCAATAACATAAGAATATAAATATATCTATAAAATACCTCTTCCCTGCAGTGTAACTCGATATTTTTTGGTATTGCTGTCCACTCTAGAAGTTGGTTTTCTACCGATATATCTGCTCCTCTAGACACGAATTTAGTTTCTGTGGCGTTTTCCAGATCGTAAATCGTAAAGCCGCGGTATCCCAATACTATAACATAAGCATAATACATACTGCCATTCATATTGTTTTATCTCAATCCAATCACTAAATTTTACAGGTTGTAATTTGATGATGTACACACGACATGCACCTTTAAACACCTTCATAAATGCAAACGTCACCAGTCTGTCGATAGGAGAGCTTTCCAAACAGGACTAACTCATCTACATTATGTACTGTGATTATGCATCATGAGACAACTTGTGATACATTGGTATGTCCGACCTAATGTACATTAAACAGCATCTACCCATTGACAAGTGTTGTAGATATCACTTGTTAGAAGATGGTGAAAGACGTAGACTTTATGCGTAACTGAAGCATAGATGTGTCATAAGTTGGTTTTTCTCGACCACGAGTTTACAGAATCATCCCAATATATGTCAGTCTGTTGGGGTCCGGGTTAGAATAAGTCCTCGGTACCCCTTGTTTGTCGTAATAGGTGATGAAATGGGGCGGTCCTTCGGATGAGACCGTAAAAACCCGAGGCCCCGTGTCACCGCTGGTGTAGCACGTTAAATTCCCTCCCTCCTCAAAGGCCGTAAGCGCTGAGCATAGGCCTAAATTTTGCAGCCCTTCACCAGTGCCTGTCTCCATATCAACGAAAAATTCTCGAGAAGGATTGATTGATTGATTGTATCTTGCTTAACGTCTCGCTCGAGAATTTTTCATTCATATGGAGACGTCACCAAGACCGGTAAAGGGCTTCAAATTTAGGCCTATGATCAGTGCTTATGGCCATTGAGCAGTGAGGATTCTTTAGCGTGCCACACTTCCTGTGACACGGGTCATCCGTTTTAAAGGTCATCTCCGAGGACCCGTGACATTCACACCTGATGCCGAGCGTTTGGCGATGGAACTGTCACTACCTGTTTTAACGATTTAGGTCTGTCAACAAATTAGGTTATTATCAACAAGAAAAGTCTGGAAAATTAACTATGAAGGACGGAAAGGGGTAACACAACATGTCCCTAACCATATCAAGGTGGGGGCATAAAATGACCATCTCCTCTAAAATAACACACACACACACACACTCCATTACGTATAATACCCTCCTCTTGAAAGCAATTAAGTACTCACAAACTTCTAGTGCCTTGTCTTCAAAATCTTGGACTTCAAGCCAATGTGTCATTGTTACACATGGTGTATGGGGGAACAGCAACAAGCCCAGCATTAGATTTTCGGACTCTTGATTTCAATGACTGTCCCAGAATTATGGAGTTAACAGTAGAACTATATGTATTGTATGTAGGGTTTGTGGAGCTACAATTGTACAAGCCACGTTGTGGGCAGAAGATATTTTCCACCACATAGCCCTGTGGAAATCAATGGAGATGAATTCTGCATATTTCTTTAAAAGTAAGTAGCATGCTCTCAACATCTTCTAAACATTTCTGAGATATGGTGAATTTTGTTGTATTAATTCCACTTCTTTTAAGTTGTGCAGCTTCAAATTTCCATTCCTGAAACCAGTTCAACACATATTTTAATGTATTTAGCCGAGGGTCATCCATATAGGTTACAGGTCGGCTGTCCCGGAACACAGAGATAATTTAGCTGGTATGTTTTAACATCTGTATGGAGGCATTAAGATGTTCGCCATCATTAAGGCTTGCTTGATGTGCTTCCATGAAATAAAGGAAATCTTCACTGAGCATATCCTCAGCAAGATGATTTCTCATTTTCTCCGCACTATTTGGATTGAGATGTTCATTGGTAATCCTGTGACATATAGGGCGAGTGTTGACATCTCGATCCCAAAACACAGCACATTTCCAATGGTCCCAAGTGATGAAGTAATAATTTTTCTTTAAGAATTGTGAAAGTTTTTGTTATGTCCACTGGTTAAAATGTTATTTCTTATTTTTTTCATATTGTGAGAAAAGTCTTGAATATGTGCAATTACTTTTGTTGGGTCGACAGTGTTTTTACTAAAGAAATTGTTGGCAGGATCTTCATCAAAATTTTATTTAATAAAATTGCCTATTTTGATCACCTCCATCTTGCATGAAGTCCACTAAGAAACCCCAATCATGTAATTTCTTAATTACTGACCACAAAATTGTGTGAAGTTCTGCCGATTTCACACCAGAAGTCGGATGACAAACTGAGAACCGAAGACCCGTGTATCCAACAAACACTACTTGCAAGACATGGGATGCTAAATTCGCTTTTACTTCCTTGTCTTTAAGAATTTGCGCATGTCTATTCTATATCCCTGTGTCCATCCATCCAATCAGTTTTGGGTAACCACCCTTCATGTTCAATGCAACACCTTCCTGAATTTGGTTTCATCATGTATCAGACCTCCTGCATACCCATGCTCCTCAAGTCTGTGTTCCTGAGCTGCTGCATGCATCCAGTGCATAACTTCATCATTAATGCCAGGCTCTTGAGGCACTCCATTTTTTATACTTTCTCAGCTGCCTCCCAGATGGCAGGATTAGAATGTTACTGTCCCCTAATTGCTCGTAGTTCTTCCACTTCATACCTTTCCTATTTTTGTAGCTGAGAGCCTTTCTTTGGCTTTCCAAAAAGGTTTTCATTTCATTGGTGGAACCTGAAAAACCTTTTCTAGAATTTCTGACATGTCACTATGATCTTCTTCATCTAATGTGATTTCATTATTGTCCTCAATTATGTGTTCTAATATTGTATTTCGTCGTATTGTTTTTTACAAGCTCGACAAGATCTCCCTAGAGACTCCCAGCTAACAACTTGATTGCAGTGCTGGTAGCGCAATACCATTTGGGACGAATTTTCATCACCCTATTCTGAAATGCACTCTTTAAGAACTGAACTGTTGTTCATATCATAGTCAAGGTGAGTTAAATCAGAAACTGAAATGCCAAAACATATTTGGATCTTTTCAACTGAGTCCAATACATTTTTTAAACAGTCTTCTGTACACACAGAATTATCATCAATTCCTAATGTATGCAATTCAACACATTTTCCTCTAACAGTAAGACTCCATGATGTATCTTTAATGGTTATCCCTTTCAATATTGTATTTCCATTTGAGTTGTATGGAGTTGGAAGTACAATAGTTACCCAGTCCTTAACATGGGATATTATGAAGCATGAATTTGGTAGGAATTGTGCAACATTTTCCCTTAAGATGGTTTTTGAATCTGTTGCTTCTTTAAATAAAAGATTTGAATATGCAGATTCTTGTTTTCCAGTAATTTTATTTATGAGATTGATCACTGTTCGTTATCTTCACCTTGCATTTACTGGATAGCTTACTTTTGATGCTGGGAAAAGCTTCTTAATCAAACGTTCTAATTTTCTTAAATCTATTGTCTCTTTATGCACTCTTTCATACTGTGCTGCAATTTCACTAGCTCTCAGTTTGCTAGTAGATGTTACACACTCTTGAATATTGATCATCAACCTACAAAATTATTGGTAATTAAAATTTGCAAAGAAGCTTTAATTTCATATTGCAAAGATAATGATAGGAATAGATCTGTAAAGATTGATTGATACCTGTATGTATAATAATCATTTGTATTTTTAATTAGATCATGACATTTATTGTAATATTTCTCTTTTACCTAGGAAAAGTTGAACATGTAAAGAGAGACATTTAAATTGTTATTCTGCATGAATATTTTACTATCAGAATTTGTTTGATTTCCTTTACTATAATTATATATTAATTATTTTATCCTGGATAAATAAAGGCTATTATTATTATTATCACTACATACTTTGATGGGGTGGGTGGTGGTGTAACTTGTATCAAATTAATATATTTTGATTTTACTTTGAAATATAGGGAATAGTTTTAATTATTTTTAAAAATGCAACATTCTTATTATATTGTTGATATGAAAATAAGGTTACATGGTGTGACTTTATACATAATTAATCTATTTACACTGTAAGTTTCAGTATATTGCTATGATTTGGAGTATCTATTAGTACCATCATGGTTAAAATGGTATGTGTACTTTTAAAAAAAAATTAAAAGAAATTAATAACTTGTTTTCCTTACAGGGGAATCCAGGGAATACAAAAGTACTGATAGTGGCGATACCAAACAACTGAAATCCTGCGATGCCCCATCGATTTTGCATGCCCCAGTAATGCTGACTGTCAATTTGAGTGACACACTAGTGAATGGGAGCAGAGGATCAGTCAAAGACATGAAGAATGAAACAGTAACAGTGTATTTGAGCAATAGCAATACAACTGTGGAGATTCATAAACATTTATTTACGGTCTATGACATCAAGCTGAAACGGGATGTTGCTACACGTCTGCAGATCCCACTGAAACTCGGATATGCATTTACTCTTCACAGGGCTCAACTCTTGATAGTGTCTAAATTGATTGCAGGAACATGAACTTTCCAGGTTAATTAGGGGTAGCAATTGGTCGTGCAACTTCAATAAATAATAAAAAAAAGCTTCCTTGCATCATATTATGAATCAGATTCTGCACCACTTCTAGAGAACATGGAGTGTTGCAGAAAACCTGTTGATTCTGAAGACACGGGGATATCAGAATATGATACTTCACTCCTCTCAAATGTTACACAAAATCGGTCCGATTCAGACTTCAATGATGACTTTGACATCTTCTTGGTCGATTCATCACAAACCTCTCCAGTTGAAGATGTACCTGATGTATTTCCAATGCAGAATCTACCAGATGATATTGACCTTAACAATGTGATTAGAACTGATATTTATCATTGCCCAGAAACCGCAAATCAATTTCTTTTAAATGCAGACCTTGATTACCTTCTCACTCATGTCAATGAAACAAGTACATTTGCAAAACAAATATGGAAACGTTTCAAAGATATATTCAAGAGCAATATTCCAGGAGACGGTAAAGCTGTTGGAAACAAACATATGACCAATTATCACAAAGATGTGGTGCTTTTTCTTTCTACAGATGCATACAAGAAGATGGTTGCAACACTTTTTACTATCATTGAAGTACTTGTATCTAGCAGACATTTCAGAGCAGCTTATACTTTAGTCGAAGAATTGAGGAAAAGAGTTGTGATGGAGGCCACAGAGGGATTTATCAGACAAAGTCAGGAAGATGCAGAACATGATTCAGAGACTAAACAGTTTAAGAGTTCAGAAGTAGGAAGAGCAAAAGTACGATACATAGCAGGTTGGTGCGTTGCCTCCCTAAAGCACAGTAAGAAGGGGCAAGTGAAAGGAAACTTGTATAAAAACAGTGCCAGAGAAGATGTAAATCTTATTGACCAAGAAGTGAAATGTTTAGAAGAAGTCATTGTTACTGAGGAAGAGAGTTTTCAGTGTACAACAGACGTATCTTCTCTGATGGAAGTAAAACGTAAACAAAATTTCCGCCAAATATTAACAAATGTTTCAGATGCCTGCTTCAAATTCTTCCTTCAACTTGACAAAGAAATTCGGAAGCTGGAAACTATCAAAAATGTGCAAATTCACTCAAAACAATTATACACATTCACAATGAATGAAATAAATGAATGTCAGTCTCTGAAAGAAATGTGGATGGCCTTATTTGGAAATCTTGAAGATAAGCTGGGGACAGTTTTTAATCTCTTTGATCAGATTGTGGCCAAGTATGTCCGAATGTCTTCCAACCAGTTCAAGAAAGAGGTCAACCAAATATTTGCTGTTGAAAAAGCACAAAGGAAAAAGATTTTGCAGAAGAAAGAGAAAACACTTTCATCTGGTCACTTGAGAACATTTATTCATCAAAATTGGTACCGTATAAGTTTTACATTATGACCCCTGGGTCGAGGCCTCTGCTGGTGGACTGTTAGTCCCCGAGGGTCTCTACAGCCCAGTAGCTAAGTACTTCGTTACTAGCTTGAAAATACGGATGTATATTTAATTGCTGTTACAAAATTTAGAAATTCATTTCAAAATTAAGGATTATCTCCCTCATGCATAGCTCTTATCCTTGGACGAATTTGGCTCCACTTTTTTGGCACGCTGTTTTTGGCTATATTTAGCTCTAAAACTTCATAGTTATTTCGGATTTCAAAGATTTCGGTTGAGCATCACTGAAGAGACATTATTTGTCGAAATGCGCAGCTGGTGCATCAAAATTGGTACCGCGTAAGTTTTACATTCTGATAAAAGCATTGACAAAATTTCATCTCACAGATTTATCCAAAGTCAGCTGGAAGCAAATAACAAATTCCTAAGTGAAGGACCTTTTCAGAAAAAAACATCTTCTGATCTTATGTGATGCTTATGTAGTTAAGGTCTCGAAAAATGCCACAAAACAAGCCATATCAGATAATTTGAAAAGAGTCATTCTTTCTTCAGAAAAGATGGTAAATCCTGGTGCATTTCCGCTTTCTGGAGACTCAACACAGCCAGAAAACACTACAGGACCCAGTACCTCAGGATCAACACAGCCAGAAAACATTACAGGACCCATTACCTCAGGACCAACACCACAGCAAAGCACTACAGGACTCTGTACCTCAGGCTCAAACCATCGCAAAACACTACAGGACCCATCAAAACTAGTTCCCGAGGTGTGATTGCCACTGACAATGTTGCTACCAGCGGAACAAGAAAGAGAAAAAGAATTCGAGGAGTGTCAAAGTCGAAATGGAAGCGTTTGGCTAAAAAATCAAAAAAAATCCATTGGCCATGTGGTGTTTGTGAAGAAGAGTGTTTGGTTGAAGCAGTGTGTTGTGACACTTGGCATCATTTTCAGTGTCTATTGTTGGATAAAGACGATGATCAGTTCACAGCAGAAGAGTGGATGTGTCCTAGTTGTGCTGTTACAGATTTATAGCAGGAATTCATGGTCATTTATGCTAGTACTAAGTAGTGAATATATATACCTGTATGTCATGTATATATACAATTTTTGCAACCTTCAACTTGAGAAATATCTAATCTTTAGTGGCATTAAAAAAGTTTGTGGTTGTTAGCCATTTAATATAAAAATTCACACATCTACATTTCATTACATATTATAATTGTAACAAACCTTTGTTTCTTAGCTTTACAGTCTCTACTATATGAACACATTTCTTGTAAAAACAAGGTTAAGAGGATTCAGTAAACGAGATACAGGGTTATTATGATATTATTTAATACTTTTTTCTGACATACTTGTGTAAAGGACAATTAAGTAAAAATGTTTTTTATCTTCAACATTCATCTTGCAAATAGAAACAAAATCTGTTTTATAGGAATGACAGCTAGGATTTATACATTATACCTACCTATGTATACATTTACCACTGATAATATCAGTTAATATTGTGCACTTATTCTTGATTTGTTAGATACATGTAAGAGCATTATAATAGGTTTCGTGTGAATTAGTAGACACAAATATGATTTCCTGTCATTATACCCCCCGAACGAAGTTCTGGGGGGTATATAGGAATATGTCTGTCTGTCCGTCCGTCTGTGTAGATTCGTGTCCGGGCCATAACTTCTTTGTTCTTTGACATAGGCATACCATATTTGGCACACAGATGGATCACCATAAGACGATGTGTTGAGTACCTTCATGACCTCTATATGACCCTGAGGTCAAAATTGAAGGGTTTTTTTTTTACAATGGATTCGTGTCCGGGCCATAACTTCTTTGTTCTATGACATATACATACCATATTTAACACACGAGTGTATCACCATGAGACGATGTGTCGGGTACCTTCATGACATCCATATGACCTTGACCTCAAGGTCAAAATTAAAGGTTTTTACAATAGATTCGTGTCAGGGCCATGATTTCTTTGTTCTTTGACATAGGCATACCATATTTGACACATGAGTGTATCACCATGAGACAATGTGTCGGGTACCTTCATGACCTCTATATGACCTTGAACTTTTACCTCAAGGTCCAAATTCATTAGAGGGTTTTGACATAGTCATACTATAAGACATTGATGTATCACCATGAGACTGTGTCATGTACATTCATGACCTCTTTATGACCTTTGATCTGAAGGTCAAAATTATAGGTTTATATCATGGATTTGTGTTCGGACTATATCTTCCATTTTCTTCTACAAAGGCATACCATATTTTTACACTCAGGAAAGAGGTAATTTATACCTATTAACAACAATGTACTATAAAATGAAAGTTTTCCATTTTGAGCATTATTCAATCGTAATTAATATGTACATGTTCTAACTTTTCAAAGGTTTTATTTACAAAGAAATCATGAAGTAAAGGCCAAAAAAAAAAATTGTTGGTTTCCACTTTCCCGACCTACCCTAAAAATTTCTGCCGACCCTGACACATTTTTTCCCATTCTCACAGATTTTGCAAATGTCGTCACTACAACAAGAGTATATTTATTGACTTATTAAGTTATTTATTATGCACTAATACTAGACAGATTCCAAAACACAGAAACAGTTTTTGTTTACAGTAATGTGAAGAAATGTATTCATTCATCATATAAATTTTATTTGATTACTAAATAATCACTTTATTTTATGCATAGTAGAATACTAAATCATTAAAAAAATATTCAACCTATAAAAGAAATATAAATAAAACTACCTAACTACCGACCCTTAAGATGTTTTAGGTGAAAGTGGAAACCAACATATATTTTTGGGGGCCGAAGTTAATTGCTGTGTCACATTTAATACTCAACATTTTTGTAATGGCTTTCTTAAACTCTGCCAACTTTACTTCTTCCTAGAATGCATTTCTTAATTATTTTGTGTAATTAAGTTATAATTTGTAGATGAGGAGGGAAGTATGTCATGTATATTGTTTATTGTGTTCATTTCAGCAAAAATGATTTTGTTTATTCGATTAGAAAAGGGTTTTAAATTAACATTTGAATATGTACCAAGAATTTTATTTTATTACACTGCATATTATTAAACCCACTGTGGTTTTTAATTTAAAATTACACCACTTAGTATGCCTTTAAGTTTTAATTCTCTCAATTTATCTTAAATTTCCGTTTTATGTTTGTTGCAGATTTTCATATAATTAATCATTTTTAAAATGTGAGAAATACGTACCACGAAATGACTTTAGTCTCGCACATTCTTTGATAAACTTGTATTTGGTTTGATTTTCCCTCCTTTTCTTGTACGAGTTATTTTTTTGTATGGTCTAAAGAGATCGACCAATCAGAGCGCAGGAGAAAATTCTCTGCGCTTCTGCACATGGAAAGACCTGTCGTCAGATGAAAATATCAAGAAAGAAGGTATGTTTCTTAATTAGATATACCAATTGATGACAATTTGACTACAGAACATATAAATTGAATATATCTACTATCCATACCTACTCGGCCGGCGACGAAAGTCGTCGGGAAAATAGAAAACCGGTTCTTGTAAAAATTGAGGTTTCGAGATCCCCCCTTTCTTATTTTATATATAGAGAAGGGTCATATATAAAAGAATGCAAATATTTCGTGACAGGCCCCTGTGCATGTGGTCTACCGACCGACAGGTGCAAAGCAATATGCAACTCTTCTTTGAAAGGGGGCATAAATATGTTTATCGATCTAAGTTTATGATATATATCGCATTTCAAGTAATTTTAATGATATTATATAATACATGTATACATTTAAATAATTTGTGTCATCAAAAAGTTACCTTTGGGTCTGTGAAAAATTAGGATGCTTTATGTTACGAAATTTGCATCTCTTTACTTTGTTTGCAAACATAAACAAGGCCCGACAGTGTTAAGGCTACGACACTGCTCTTGTGCAAAGAAGGTCAAAATTTTGGTTGTCAACTCTTAAACGAGTTTTTTTTTTTTTTAAATGTTTAACATATCCAAAACAAATTAACCAGTCCCTTTAAATCGTTGTGTAATATGAATAATGAAGTTTTGCACATGTTATTTTGATGGAGAGGTTTTTTTTAACATTCAAGGAAATTATAGATATTTTCCAATTCTGATAGGACAACATAACAACCTGTCTTGAAAACCATTTATTGTTCGATGAGCACGACTTCACCATTTCCAACCATTCAATGTGCCCTGCTGGGGTATTTGTCCCGTAAGACAGTTCTATTTGTATACTGATGATAGTGGACCTTGTACAGGGTCATGAAGCAAAAATGTAAACCATATACAGCTTATATATCGTGGGTAAGAAAAGGCATCCCAAATTGTGTCATATGAACAAGATTGATCAATTATTCACTTGCATTAGATATTGAGACTACATGCGCTCCTTAATCAGTCACTTCGTTATCTTCACCTTTTCAGTAGGAGGCTCAAAATGTAGGTACACGTAGCAAGAGAACTATAAGTTGGAAGTATAGTATTTCAAAACGTGTCTTGTGAGGAGGTTAGCTTCGATTCCATTTACCTGTGAGAAGAGACTCTGTATAACACCGTGCCTCCAGGCGGATTGACAGGGCGATTCCAGTTTGTCGTCCAAACACACATTGTCAAGTGTAATGATTTATTGAAATCCGGATCCACATTAAATTTTCTTTTTAATCCCATGATCTTGACCCAAGGTACTTTTTTCCCCCCAAATTTATTAAAAACGGATAAAATAGTTGCAAATCTTACCATTGGGAAATGCTGATCGTGTCCACTGATTATTGGAGACTAGCAGTCGATGGATTGGATGTTTCAACATTTTAGCAACTGGATTTGCTCGTCCAGAGAAGACGTTAAGCTCTACTATTACTGTCTCATTCTTCAAATAGATGAGAGTGTCATTGATAGTACAAGTAAATTGTTGTATTGTCGCTTTTTCGTTTAAGGTAAGCCCCATCCCATAGACTTTACCATAGGGGATTCCTTACTAGAATATTACTATAATAAACCAACGTATAAAAGTATTTACAATCTACATACATGTAGTAAATTAGATCAGTTAATTAAAGCTAACAGAAGTTTACATAGCGATCCTCTTTCATTCACAACACTACTTTTTGTTGCAGTTCAAAAATTTTGAAAACAGACAAATGTTGCAGATAAATTACGAGTACTAGAATTCTCCCTACCATTAAAAAATAAAATAAACAGTGTCATGTCGGTGAAATTAGTTCCAGGTTTTGTACATATAAAAGTATTTGCTTACCTCTTTTTGGGTATTTACATTCTTAAGGAGAATAATGAAAAACAAAAGACATAGATGATTATTGGACATCTTATCTCCTTCAAATCCTGACACACAATTGCAGTAAGCTTGTAAAGTTATGTAGGATTTCAGCATTATTACGACTTTAAAACATGTCATTTACAAAATATTTTCTTGTCCATTTTGATGTACTCTGTAAATAAAATATGAAATGACAAGTTCTTTGACAATATAACATCTTTTAAGTAGACTGCGGCCTTACGCTGTTGGAACTTCTATTTCAGTGGAAATACAACGGGATGTAATGAGGAATGATTACGCAAACGTCATGTTCCCAGGTGGGGGCTTTCCCGGAACCGTCACAACACTGTACTGTACAGCTTCCCAACACCTCCATCTTAATTAAAAACACAAAAATACAACAGTGCGAAACGTTTCGATCAAGCTGATCATCCGTGAACTGTCTGGGAGAAAATGTTAATGTTTTAATAAAATGAAAAGAAAATTCTATTTTGAAGCATTGTTATTAATTATCAAGCACTCTTTGAATATTGCGTAAGCATTGTCTTTGTCAAGTAATTAAGGACAGAAAAGTTCTCCATTCTGTAGCACACTTGTGGGCCCTATTCTATTTGTACCTTTTACTTAACACTGAAGGTCATTTTTTGGTGTTCTGTTGGAGATTTTGTAATGAATAAGTGAAGATAGCAAACGATAATGTATTACGAGAAACGACCAATCTCATAATTACTACAAATACAAAACAAGAGATGTTTGTAAAACATACCCCCCCCCCCCCTTGGTGCAAAATTGAAAAGGGTTATACACATGCATCATTTAATTCATAGTAGTATCTTCAATTCAAAATATTGAGCAGACAATATATTACTATGTCAAGAGTGGATTGTCCATGTGACCTAAAAATCAATAGGGGTCATCTAGTCCTTATGCTGTAACAATGTACCAAGTTTGGTGTCAATCCAGCAAACACTTCTTAAAATATAGGAGACAATTTATTACTATGTCCAGTTTGACCATGTGACCTCAAAACCAATAGGGGTCATCTTCTACTATTGATGTACCAGTGTGCCAAGTTTGATGTCTGTCAAGCAAAGGGTTCTCTAGACATTGAGTGGTTAGTATATTCCTATGTCCAGTTTGACCTTTGATCATGTGACCCGAAATCAATAGGGGTCATCTACTCCTTGGGAGGTACCAGTGTATGAAGTTTGATGTCTGTCAAAGAAAGGGTTCTCAAAATATTGAGCGGACAGTGTTTTCCTTGGTCCAGAGTACAAAGTAGATTGACCTTTGAACCTGAAAAACAAAAGGGGTCCTCTTCTACTCATAACCAACCCACGTATGAAATATCATCACGATCAATCTTTCTGATTGTTTCCAAAAAAAAGAGTGGGAACCAATGAGAATGCGGTTCTATTTATAACAACGCGAAGCGAAAGAATCAAATAAAAACACGTGTATTGCTACCTACAGTTATGACTATTTCAATTGTTCAAGCTACATTGTGTTAAGCAAAAAGGTTTCCAAACTTGATCTACTATCAATAAATGTAATTAGTGGTGTAAATATTACAATTACACGTGTTTATTAATATAGCAATATGAAATCACGTCATTTTCATCCATGTACACCATAACAAGATGCAGTGATTTCATTGGATGTTTTATTTATAGTCGATTGCGTAATGGTCTAATGAGCCCAAGTTTTATATAGTGAATGGTGTCAAGGGTTGGTGCGAGGTAACGAATTAATAATCCTTGACTTGTGAAGATGTAATTCAAATGAATTTAAGAGTTTTGTTTTTAATTGTTGCGTGCATTACATTTATTGATATCATATACAATAAATAAAACTTGATTATTAGGAAATCAGTAAGGCCTCCAAATTAAATGTCCCTTATCATTATGTAACATAAATGATCATATTTATTGTAATTTCTCAAGTACATCATTATGTGGACTTTAAATAGTACCTTAAAGGAGACGGCTTATATAGGCGCTGCCTGCTGCCTAATCTAGACAGCAAAAAAGTGTCCAAATGGAACACCAATACCCTCAGAAAGCACGGTACTTTTCGCGTTTGTTCCGAAAAATTCTTATGTTGAAACTGCGAAATTATATAAGGGGAGAATAAACTTGCAGCACAAAGTGCAATCCAGACAACTGAGATCAGCACATGTTGATGAACATTGGAGTTTTACGAAGAGGTTTACTTTTACAATCGACAGCTGACTTTTACAATTTAAAGGGATCGTCTCCAACTACAGAAATTGGACCGAAATAAATACATGTATATAGACTGCTTCCGTAAAAACACCAAAACCGACTATTATGTTTATTAATAGAGTATTGTAAACTCTTTAGCAACTCTTATATTTTCTCTACATTCGTTCGACACTTTCGTAATGCACTACTCATTTTGACTTAATTTAATTAGGTTAAATGAGAAGCTGAGAAATGTATAAAGGGACCCAGAAAATTGCCATAAAAGAACACATTACCGTATATCATAAGCGTACCACAGCGCACTCAATGTAATCAGACGAACTCAAGTTATCCTATAATTTCTTAAAAGTTCTTTACCTATTTTATTTTGGGTTTCTGGCTTCCCCGCAACAAAGCAACCCCACTCACCTACACTTACCTTTGGACGACAGCTGCATACTAGACCCAAAATTTGGAGAGGCTTGTTTATATATTTATGTATACATTTTGTCATAGCTCCGCCTAATTTAAAGAAAACGAACAATGCTACGTCTATGTGCACCTCTTTCGTGTTGAAACTCTATCTAGGTCTAAATGTGAAGACAACCAACACGTGATGTGTATATCGTATACATGTATATCAAGATACACGATAGAATCAACGATCTTTGTGGTAAATCAGTTTTCCTTCATTTAGGGTTCCCCCTTTTCCACAAATTTATGACACCCCAAGTTTGAATAACACACACACACATGAAAGGTGAAGATACTCTCACAACTCCCACAAGGAAAATAAAGAGTTGGGCATACACCGACCCATGGACAAACCAGAGGTGGGATCAGGTGGAGAGGAAGAGTAAGCATCCCCTGTCGACCGGCCATGAGCCCTATGTCTCGATCAGGTAAACGCATAAATACCTTGAAAAGCTTGACTTAAATAGCATGCTTGATTCTGGAAAAATCCGACCGAATCAAACTAAGCCGGGTATACCCGGCGACGCGCTATGAAGGAAGTGAACCGGCCAAAGTACAGTAATGACAAGAGGTACTGTGAGCAATGCTCACTAAGAATACCTCCAGCTTACCCCAATCTCCCAAAGGGTGTTGGTAATAGGTATAAACTACCTCTTTTCTGAGTGTATAAAACAAATGGCATGACAAACCGAACCATATTGCTACTTCGATGTCCAGTGCGCTTGACCTTTGACCCCAAAATCGATAGGGAACATCTTCATCCCATGGGTAGTCCATATGTATGATATGGTGACTGTAGGTGGAAAGGATAACGCTTTAGAGCCCGGGAACCATATTGCTACTTCGATGTCCAGTGCGTTTGACCTTTTGACCCCAAAATCGATAGGGAACATCTTCATCCCATGGGTAGTCCATATGTATGATATGGTGACTGTAGGTGGAAAGGATAACACTTTAGAGCCCGGAAACCATATTGCTACTTCGATGTCCAGTGCGCTTGACCTTTGACCTTTTGACCCCAAAATCGATAGGGAACATCTTCATCCCATGAGTAGTCCATATGTATGATATGGTACTGTAGGTGGAAAGGATAACGCTTTAGAGCCCGGAAACCATATTGCTACTTCGATGTCCAGTGCGCTTGACCTTTGACCCCAAAATCGATAGGGAACATCTTCATCCCATGGGTAGTCCATATGTATGATATGGTGACTGTAGGTGGAAAGCATAACACTTTAGAGACCGGAAACCATTGCGTCTACAGACGGACAGACAGACGGACAACCCGATTCCAGTATCCCCCCCCCCCCCCACAACTTGTTGCGGGGGGTATAAAAATGTTGACCTTCTATTGTATAAACATTATTCCGCATAGACATGACCAACATATTTACAAATCATGTCTATTTCACCAGTGTAAACATTAAAAGCATTTTGTCTTAGAATAAGCAACTTCCGATACTACTGTCTCCAAGGACGCCAACCTGAGCTTGAAGCCGCCTTCGCCTATCAAACAGTAGGCTTACCCGGCGAGATGCGTGCGCATTTCCGGCTCACAATCAAGTGTGTCGCCGGTCATCGCAGATTAACCCAGGTGCGTCGGATCGTTAGAATCAAGTATGCTAAAAGAAGCAGATCTACACATACAGGTTTAAATCGCACTCCCTGGTATACTAGTATATACTGTACATTATCGATATAAGCATTTGACATGTGCTTGTCCCAAATGCCGTACCCCGTAGAGGTCTAGGTTAGAATAGGTGAGACCAGAAAAGCCAAGGCCCCCTGTCACGACAGGTGTGGCACGATAAAGATCCCTCTCTGCAAAAAGACCATAAGCGCCTAGCATAGGCCTTAATTTTGCAGCCCTTCACCGGCAATGGTAATGTCTCCATACGAGTGAGAAATTCTCAAGTGGGACGTTAAATAATATACAACAACTGAATGCCGTAAAAGTTTTGAATTTTGCAAATACTACTCCCAATTTTTTCATATTTGGAGTTGGCCCCTTTAAATTCTAAAAGACAGCTGTCGATTGTAAAAGTAAGCCTCTTCGTAAGAAACTCCAATATTATTGTGTAGCTATATTTCTTTACATGAAGGAGTATGGTGTGTTGAACAGAGATTGAGTGATTGATTGTATTTTGCTTAGCATCTCGCGCGATAATTTTTCAACCATATGGAGACGTCACAAAGACCGGTGAAGGGCTTCAAATTTAGGCCTATGCTCGATGCATTGAACAGTGAGGGTTATTTAGCGTGCCACACCTACTGTGACACGGGTCATCGGAGGACCCGTGACATTCACACCTGATGCTGAGCGTTTGGCGATGGAACTGTCACTACCTATTTTAACGACTTAGGTCTGTCGCGGCCGGGGTTCGAATCCCGGCCTTCCTCATGCGGTGCGAACGCTCAAACCTCTCGGCCACCGCGGCGGTATTTGAACAGAAATCAAACATGCTTTATTTGTCTTGATAAGGCTAAAATAGATTATGGGGAACCTGGTTTAGCTATATCTAGTGTTGTAAGGGGAAAGAAGAGCACTGTACTAGTATCTACAGCTTTATGTACCCTTGATCATTACGTGGCTTCAAAGGGTTCTTTGACTCCATCAGTGGCTTTACATGTACAGAAGGTGGATCTCCAGCAGATACATTTTACAGAGGACAGGTGAGTGTGACACTAAAGGACTCCAGTCCATTTCGGCATGCTGCAGAGTTGTACAATATTTTGGATGGGAATACTAAACCAAGATTGATCCTGTATACTGATGGGGGACCAGACCATCGGACGACATATGGAGCTGTCAAGTTGTCACTGATTATTCTTTTCAAGCTACTTGAATTGGATATTCTGATTGCTGCACGAACTGCCCCAGGGCACTCATGGGCAAATCCTGCAGAGCGCATAATGAGTCTCTTGAACTTAGCTTATCAAAATATAGCTGTTCACAGAGCAGAGATGAGAAGTAATTTTGAACAGTGCTTAAGATCATGTAATTCAATGGCAGACACCAGAAAGAAGGCAGAGAAAGAGAGAGGTTTAGAGGAAGCTTGACTTGGGAGTCTAGAAAGTATCACAAACCAGCTTATTGATCGCATAGAGAGGGTTCAGTTGAAAGGAAAACCATTCAGAACAAGCATTCTGGGAGTATTGCATGGCAATACATAGTCCCCTACCGGTTGCAAAAAATACTGTACCACAACAATATTCAAAGTTCATTATGCAGGTTATGGTAAATGGAGAAATTGGGAAATAGGATAGCAATGGTTGGAAATCAACTACTATTCGAGTAGAGACTAGACCAAGAAATAAGACAAATTTATAATTAGGTTTAGGTTTTTAACCAAGTCAATAAACTGTGTCATGTAGGTGATCATGAATAATTTAGCTATACATATGTATTGTATTACTATGCTAGAAGTTTTAATGAGTGCAAGGTGAAGATAACGAACAGTGATAAATCTCATAACTCCTACAAGCAATACAAAATAGATAGTTGGGCAAACACGGACCCCTGGACACACCAGAGGTGGGATCAGGTGCCTAGGAGGAGTAAGCATCCCCTGTTGACCGGTCACACCCGCCATGAGCCCCATATCCTGATCAGGTAAACGGAGTTATCTGCAGTCAAATCAGTGTGCCAAGAACGGCTTAACAATCGGTATGAAACACGTCAGACAGCATTTGACCCAATGCGAGGTTGTATTGACGAACTAGATCATTATAACGACCATAGAATTTGCGAAATGCTGACTTCAATCGAGACTGTTGAAATCCCTGTACCATCAACTTGTTTGTCAGTAGCTTACCTCGATTTAAAAACTGACTATACCCAGAACAAGCTCTTGCATATCGAATCAGTTGAGATATATAAACACCATATGCAGGTGATAATGGAATATTGCTACATAAATGAGTCTACAGAGATATAAACTTGGATGTAACCTAACAATTCATGCTATTTTTCTAAGTCCAAGGGCCATAACTTAATGACAAATCAACGGACCAAAACGAAATTCAAACTTGATATGGCAAAGCTATGTACCAAATACCAAATGAATATCTGCAAGCTCAACGAAAAAAGTCCGCAAAACTAATAATTCATGCTATTTTTCTAAGTCCAAGGGCCATGATAACAAAGTGAAATATCAACGGACCGAGACAAAATTCGAACTTGATATGTAACTTGTTATGGCAAAGCAACGTACCAAATATTAAATATCTGCGAGAACAGAGAAAAAAAGGTGCGGAAAACTGGACTGAGGGACGGAGCGCAAACCTAAAGTCCCCTTCGACTTCGTCGGTAGGGGACTAACTAGCGAACCAGCATCTAAAGAACATGAGTTTGAGTCAAAAGTGTTTGATTTTATTGATCGGAATATGACTCTAGGAAAGTACACTCAAGCTGATCTACCAAAAGTTGATAGCTACAGGGCATTTGTTGAGAAACATTGTAATGAGAGGAAGTACATTTTCCAGGTATATGAAACTTTATCTTTATTCTTCAGGAAGTGTCAGATATTTCATCTTCGCTAGCCAAGGGTTTACGATCCGCTTCGCTTCTCTACAAACCCTTGGCAGATTTAGTGCGATTTTCGTAGCCTCAACTTTCAGCATATGATTGGACGCAGGGAAAGTCCACTGCTCAATCAGAGAACGTGTTACGTTAGATCACGTGCAAAACAAACGAATTTAAATACCTACAATTGTCACTCGGCCGTGCATCAAATACATATCCAAAGATAGGCTATAAACCCATGAACTGATCCGACCGGAAATTCCGTGAACACAAACACACACAAATTGCATACGTCATACCGTATACTTTCGTTTTCCTATATGAATAACTTTGATGATGCTGTACTTTGTTCACGGGCCTGATTCTAACACGAATTAAATTGTGATCCAGTTCACGGGCCTGACTGTAACACTAATTAGGATATGATTCAGTTCACGGGCCTGACTCTAACACTAATTAGGATATTATTCATTTCACGGGCCTCTAATGTGGCCCCATCCAACCCCGGGAGCCATGATTTGAACAAACTTGAATCTGCACTATGTCAGGAAGCTTTCATGTACATTTAAGCTCTTCTGGTCCAGTGGTTCTTGATAAGAAGATTTTTTAATGACCCCGCCCTATTTTTGCGATTATCTCCCCTTTGAAGAGGGCATGGTCCTTCATTTGAACAACTCGAAAGCCCTTCACCCAAGGATGCTTTTGGTTATTATTGGCCCAGTGGTTCTGGAGAAGAAGTCGAAAATATAATTTTAAAAGAGGTTAATCATGGACAGACGACGAACAACAGGCGATCAGAAAAAGCTCACTTGAGCTCTCAGCTCAGGTGAGCTAAAAAGTATGTATGGAATAATTTTCTTCATATGTGTCTTTCTTCATCCAATGCTATTTATCCCCACTTTTAAATTAACATTCAGATTTAAAATGCATCAGAGTTTCTTGTAAATAAGCATATCGACATGTTATATATGTCCTTATCAACTACAGAGTTTCATAAAACTGCCTGACATGCGAGTTAAAACAGTATACTATGTTCATTCAACTTCATAGAGATGTGCATTTTGGATCCATACCCAAAATATATATTGGAGAAGGCTTATATAGGCTGCAAGCCTGCTGCCTAATCCATTTATGTTTCATACATAATTAAATATTGTTTAAATTAAAATATATATTGACAAATTCGTATCATATCAAAGTAATCAAAATGTGAGCTGCTGATTCTTTAGTAAATTACTTTCTTACCAATACATCAATATACTTTTCCCCAAAGCAGTAAAGTTTGATATATTTATTGAACATCTTCAACGGATTTTTTATGAACTGGTGGTGTCTTTCATGGTCTTCTTCCTCACTGGAAAAAAAGACTTTTGTCTTGTTAATACATGTTTTTGAAGTGGACATTGTTTTCAGAAGTAAGGATGTAGATGTAAATCATGTTTTCCACACAACCCCTATCCAATAGATTTGAATAGTTAGGAGGTTGAACTGAAACTTGTCTGCCACAGCCACATATAAATAATATAAAATGCTCACCATTCATGAATATCACAGTTTATAATTCCTGTCAGTGCATGAAGTAAACTGTCAGTCTGCAAGATATTTAATTATCAAATACCCTTATGCTATTCTCTAAACTGAGCACACTGAAACCTGTAATTCATGCAATACAACACAAGAGATGTTTCTAAAACATATATATGTCCCCCAAGTTGCAAAATTAAAAGGGTTATACCTGTGCCTAATTTAATTGATAGTAGTATCACCAATTCAAAATATTGAACAGACAATATATTCCAATGTCAAGAGAGGACTGACCATGTGACCTAAGAATCAATAGGGGTCGTCTACTCCTTATATATGCTGTACCAGTGTACCAAGTTTGGTGTCAATCAAGCAATTCTTAAAATATAGGAAACATATATTACTATGTCCAGTTTAACCATTGACCTCAAAATCAATAGGGTCATCTTCTTAAGATGTTCCAGTGTACCAAGTTTGATGTCTGTAAAGTCAAGGATTCTCAAGATATTGAGTGGTCAGTATATTCCTATGTCTAGTTTCACCCTTGACCATGTGACCTCAAAATCAATAGGGGTCATCTACTCTGTAGGATGTACCAGTGGTCAAACAGAGGGTTCTCAAGATATTGAACAGACAATGTCTTCCTATGTCCAGTATGGTTTGACCTTTTCACCTGAAAAACAATAGGGGTCCTCTTCTACTCATAGCAAACCCACATATGAAATATCATTACCATCAAGTGAATGGTTCTCAAGATATTGAGCGGACAATGTGGTCTTTCCACCGACAGTTGCAAAGCAATATGTCCCTCTTCTTTGAATGGGGCATAACAATTTCTAAAAAAAACCAACTGATTTATTAATGCACATGTACATGAATACTTACATTATTGTTGATAAAGTCAGTATCTCAACCTGAAACAGTCATAAAAATACATAAAGCTTAAGAACGTTGTAAAAACTCTGTAAAATATGTCAAAAGAATGGCAGAGTTTGTATGGATTGTAATCAGAAACATTCACTGAATTGCTCTCATCCTCTCCCATTGCATTTTCATTGTCAATGTCATTTTTCCTGCAAATTGGCAAAATAATCCGTGAATAACTGAATATTTGAATCTTTAAAATGTCAAATACTAGATATTGCTTTTTATGAAAAACAAATGTCTCCCCAGCTCCCCAAATTGGAAGTGCACCAAATGAAACATTCCCCCTTAATGTACTGAATGGTATGGAGGATAAAGCATGGGCAGAAACATAGACATTATGAACTTCGATAAGCCATATAAGAGAAGTGTTCACAAACTATTTTATACCCTACACCCCTCAGATCCACTTTAACTTTAAGGATAACAATTGGATACTACTGTCCCTACAACATGCACATCTACAAATGGCATTGAAGCATTGTACAAATTATCAAGTCTATAAGATAAGCCATATAGGAGAAGTGTTCACAAGGTATTTTAACATCCCCCACCCCTCTTTAGATCCAATATATGTTTTTGGAAAAACTTTGGATCCTCCCGTTCCGACAATATGCACATCTACAAATGACAATTAAGCATTTACAGTTTCAAGTCTATCTTATAAGCCATATAGGAGAAG
Organism: Ostrea edulis; assembly: GCF_947568905.1. Classification (NCBI taxonomy): domain Eukaryota; kingdom Metazoa; phylum Mollusca; class Bivalvia; order Ostreida; family Ostreidae; genus Ostrea; species Ostrea edulis. Next base: position 36,486,763 of record NC_079168.1, read on the forward strand.
TGTTCACAAGATCTTGTGACAGACGGACAGAAAGTACAAAAACAATATGTCTCCCCCTGGAAGAGGGAAGGTATAATTATATGTGTGCATGTTTATATACACACAGCACTAAACATGACTTAAAACAAATGGAAGAGAATTTATAAACATTTCAAAATGAATATAAATTCTGGTATGTAAATTGAATTTATGTTGCCAAAAATTAGACAATTTTATTACATTTATCATATGAATATCTTTCTTATGGAAATATCAAACTTATACTCACATTACTACTTCACCACTCAATTCTTCCTTCTCATCACAGGTAACCCTTCAAAATTAAAAAAGTTGTAGCAAGTTTTTATTGACAAAAAATTTTGAAAGACAATGTTTAAATGTATATAGATGAGAGAGAGAAAGCAGTAGCATTACATATTATAGAGATCTTTCATGGTTTTTTTTTTATTTACATTTATGACACAAGATACTAGAGGGAAAAGACTGAATGACCAAGTAAACACAACACAGTTTGACTTTTCTTATTATATATTGTTTCGGAGTCCTTATTAAGAAAATGTTAAAATATCAAGCTGGCATATCAATAACATACATGTAATACAGTATAACACTTGAATCCATTTGAGATGAATAACCTACTTCTCATCCACTTCTTGACAGTTTCTGTCTGCAGTGACATACCTGTTCATAAAAAAACCAACAATTTTACAGTGCAATTTTATGACTTTGATTAAGGAATTTACAGAGGACTTTATAGGACGGATTTCTTGTATCAGCAAATGTAGTTCCATCTCCATCTAGGAAGTGAGGGTCTCCAATAAGATAACAAAAGTTCCATGGAGCACATCACTTACATGTGTTGCACATTTTCCAAATTCATTAAAAGAAGGATCAAACAGTTACTTATAGTATTCTTTTTTCCAGTTTATGGTATAAAAATTTTAAAACCAATATATTATAAATTATTGAAAACATCATAAATAGCAAAATATTGAAAAATATTTTGCTACAACAAATTTTACAATTAAACGATGGTTTGTTTAAGGTAATTTCCCATACCACATCTTAATATTGAAAACCCGACAGGTTTCTATCAGCATGTATTTTGTCGAGGATGTATATTGATGAAATTCATAAAAAAAATGTGTTTAGTAGACTTTCCCCAGAGTACAGCCCTTCTAAAAATCAGGGCAATACCTGTATCTGTAATGAAAAAACCCCGGCAAACTGTCTGACCTATTTTTAGTCCAAAAGTAGGTCAAGGATGAGCAAATCCAGCTGAAATGCAAACTGAACTTGTATTCCTCTGAGAGGAACCCTCTGACTAAATATCAGAGCAATATCTGAATCTGTATTGAAATAAAGCCCCAAAAACTGTTTGACCTATTTTTTTCAAAAAGCAAGTCAAGAATGGACCAATCAAGCTGAAATGCAAACTGAACTTGTATTCCTCTGAGAGGAAGCCTTTGACTAAATATCAGGGCAATATCTGTATCCATAATGGAAAAAAGCCCGGAAAACTGTTTGACCTATTACTAAATGACTAAATCGTAACGCAATGTGTATGAAGAACTTTGCGATGTATAAACCACACCATAAGCATTCTCCCTTGCGAGTTTTTTTTCCTCTTCTTTTTTTTTTTTTATATAACCGGCTTGTTTGTAATATTGCGATTCGTATGTTGTTGTTTTTAATTTTAATTTTTTGTTGTTTGCTTTCAAACAATCAGTCCTAACGTTATTTGATGTGGAATTGGAAATTACCTTAACAGCTTCAAATTTACACTGTCTTTTATTTCAAACAATTTAAATAAAAAGAATAATTAATATATCATGGTACAAAGAGTTGCAAGCTAATTCAGAGGGAATGTTCCATGCTTAATGACTGAATAAATTGGATAAAGAACAAAATTTTGATTCATTTTTTTTAAATCAACTTAATGTCCAGGTAATCAGAACTGTTCAAGTGAGTCTTCATTTCACGTGAGCTAAAATGAACATATTTGAATTTGGCAAACCTTCACTAACAAGAGGCCCATGGGTCACATCCCTTACCTAAGCAGCAGTTCCTAGCAATGAATAAGCTTTATTCCAACAATCTGGTTTAAAAAAATAATCGAAGGTAACCTCTCAGATAGCACAACAATGTTGGGCTAACGTTGGCTTTAGGTTGGATGTTGGGTCCAGTAGGGGTATCAATGCGTAAAGTTCGTCTTCATTTTCTCATATGTCATTGTGGTTGGGGGGAGTCCCTAATTTCTTGCACCCAAATCACAGGAAAAAAAAAATATCAGCACAATTTCGGAAGGGGGGGGCTTCCCCCTTACCCCTACTCACCCCACGCCTGTTAGGTCAATGTCAATGTCACAAGATTCTGGCAGAAAAAAATAGTAGCCAATTAATCATGTGTGGGAGAGGTTCAAATATACCTGCACCCTACCCCCACCCCTTGTATTTAAGTGCTTTAAAAACACTCGTGATTGATTTAGGTCATCAAAAGACAGGTGGACAAACCAGTAGACAAGGGACAAACTTTGATCAGGGAAGTGCACTCGAGTCTTGGAATCAGGTGAGCTAAAATGTGCAAAGCGTGATTACATCTTAATTCAGAGGCACATTTACGGTACTCTAGCCTATCAATCATGATATCATAATTTACATGTAACAATGTGTATGTAAATCTAAGAAATTTCTCATATCATGAATTATTATAATTATATATGCTACCTTCCTTTAGCATCACCGTACAAGAAGGAACTCCTTTTCCTTGCCTGAAACATGAATATGAAGAGTGTGATCACAAACGAACAAATCATCTACACATTTAATAAATATAGTTTATAATATCTCTAATTAAGAAGTACCTTTGTGGGATTCTTTCTCAGCCTGTACTTGTGAACAATAGGGTATCTGTAATGGTAATTAGTGCTCATAAACTATTTTTCTAATATATAATGTAGGTACCCTATTACAGGAACGCCTGCCCGCTATTCACCATTCTATAAGCCATTTGCACATTGTGCAACCCAGCCAAAAGTAGACAGAAAAAATGCCTATAAACTTAAGTATAAAGTGAAGAAAAATCGTCAAATCAATATTAAAACACTATTCATATGGTGAATAAGGAGTGCATAAATTATCTGGAAATTCCAATCACAAGTTTCCTGGAACGTGAATGGACAAAATCATATCTACAGACAGATGGACAGACAGACATGGTGACTCTAATATATGATATAATTTTTGGATGCTTTTAAAGCGCAATAAAACAATGTATTTGATTTAATGAGACAAAGTTTACTTTGTTTAACTTGCTTAATAGTGCTTATCAAATGTTTGAATAAAAGATAAGTATAACAACTGTGATTGTAATCAGATTGTGTCTTTAAGACATTGATATAATGGGAAAGAGTATCTGGTGGAATTCTGAATTTAAGGTATTCAATGTATCACGAAAGGATAACGAACAGTTTTGAATGATTTAAATAAAAATAGAAGTTTATCGTTTATTAATGAAAGTGAGGTAGATCAAACTCACATGACTGGTAAATGATTAGAAGCTGACCTTTTTAAACTTGATACTTTATTGAGGACTTATCTGTCCTTGGTAAAAATAAGAAAAATCTGATTTACTAAAACTATAAAGAGAAAGCGTGTGTAACTTTTTACTATAAATATTTGTATGAAAATGTGATTTGTGGAAATAAATAATACTGCTATAATCCTAATTAGCGGCCCGTGATCTCAGTCACATCCTAGTTAGTGTTAGAGGCAGGCCCGTGAACTGGATCATATCCTAATTAGAGGCCCGTGAACTGAATAACATCCTAATTAGAAGCCTGTAAACTCAATCACATCCTACTTAGTGTTAAAGTCAGGCTTGTGAACTGGATCATATCCTAATTATTGTTGGAGTCAGGCCTGTGAGTTAGAATAAGATCATGTCCTAATATGAAAATATAATTTCTTTTAAAGCTCTTCCCATGTACTTCAATGTACAATTTATGCCCTTAGAAGGTAGTGATCACTGTTGTCATCAGCACCTCTAATCACTCTGACATCCTGTAGCGATCTTCTCCATTTCCTGTTGATCATAAAATGGTCTATTTGATTAGTTGTTCTGCCATCTGGCGATTTCCAAGTAAGTTTGTGTATATCTAGATGTGGAAAGATGGTACCTCCAATGACTAAGTTGTTACTGAGGCAAAAATCTACCAATTGTTCTCCATTTTCATTTCTTATCCCACAGCCATGTTTTCCCATGATTTCTTCCAACATTGGTATTTTCGGATCCTACTTTGGCATTCACATCTCCTGTTATTAAGACTAGGTCGTGCTGTGGCACTTTGGAGAAGATGGATTGAAGCTGCTCATAGAATTCGGCTTTTGTTTCCTCGTCAGCATCGTTAGTTGGTGCATAACACTGAATGATTGCTAGCTTACAGTATTTTGAATTAAATCTGGCTGTTATAAGTCGTTCACTAATTGGTTCCCATTCCAGTAAAGTTTTTGTCACTTCTTCTTTCATAATAATTGCCACACCTCGTATATGGTTACTCTGGTGTCCTGAGTATAGTATGGTGTGACCTTATTCTCTTTAGAGAAGTCGAGAGGCATAGCCTTCATCGATTTCTCTTCGCAAGCATTCATATTTTGATTCTGGAAAACGTGTAAATGCCGGAGTCGGTGACGGGGTATGCTTCGACCGACGTTTCGACTCAGATGTGCCTGGATTTACGCAATAGACAACTTGTTTTCAAACATTTAGCAGTAATGCACAAAACTGTCACAAGGAAATCAACACTTACTTGCTTTTAATCCATTTTCAACATGTCCCCTGTCCCGGGTTTACGTTTACTGGTCTTGGGAGCTGTCACAATAGGGGACCAGTTGAGAGAAAGCAGGCTGACGTAAACAGAGTTGTGATTTAAACCCGGGACAGGGGCATGTTGAAAATTTTAAGGATGGCCTAATAAGAGGAAAGTGACATCTGTATTTGATATAGCAATGTTTGGGGTTGGTATATATGTAAGAATAAATAATATTCGAAGATACATTGGAATGAAAATTTGTGAAAAAGGAATCATGAAGCATATTTATGAGAAATTGATGCAAATGTAAATTACTTCTGTTTGGCACACACTCATCCACTCGAACATAACAGAGTGTAACTAAATCCCATTGTAAGGGGATTCAAAATAGATAACTGGTGCAAAATGTGGTACGTACCATTCGAAAATGATTATGAATTTGACATATTACATGTATGACAAACGGGATGATTTCAGCTTCTCCATCGTCAACTTCCCATATTTATGTAGCAATATTCCATTATCACCTGCATATGGTGTTTATATCTCTCAACTGATTCGATATGCAAGAGCTTGTTCTGCGTATAGTCAGTTTTTAAATCGAGGCAAGCTACTGACAAACAAGTTGATGGTACAGCGGTTTCAACAGTCTCGATTGAAGTCAGTATTTTGCAAATTCTAAGGTCGTTATAATGATCTAGTTCGTCAATACAACCTATCATTGGGTCAAATGCTGTCTGACTTGTCTCATACCGATTGTTAGGCCGTTCTTGGCACACTGATTTTGACTACAGATAACTCCGTTTACCTGATCAGGATATAGAGCTCACGGCAGGCGTGACCGGTCGACAGGGGATGCTTACTCCTCCTAGGCACCCTTAGACAGTGGTAAATAGATACAGAGACACAGTCATAAAAAGAAAGATGATGACATAAATACAGATAGAAAAAAAGTGACATGTGACAAAGAAAGTGTTCATAATAATAAAGATGATGGCATATATACAGACAGAGAGACAAAGTGACATGACCCCAAAATCTATAGGTGTCTTCCGCCTATTGTAATTTATTTCTGTACAAAATTTGAAAACTGTACAATGGAAACTGTTTGAGTTGTGTCACAAAGAAAGTGTTGACGGACAGAATAACGGTTGGACAATGTGATTACATGTACCATAGGGCTCCCAAATTTCATGCGGGGCCCTGATAAATCAAAGAGAGGTTTGTGATATTACACGTATCTTCAAATTCGAAGAGAAAAAATAAATAAGTAAGTAACAGTATCATATGATTTATTCCAAATTAAGGCATGGTTGAATATGTAATCTATGGCATGTTTTTGATCAGGTGAGTCATGTACGTTTCTGTCCTAAACGTTCTTTCGTTGATATGACAGTTGTAGAATATCTGGACTATTACTCGTTTGGTTTGGTGCATGTACCTTTATCCAGTGACGAATCCTGAACTTGGGGGTGGGGTGGGGGCAGTAATGAATTGGGAGAAAGGGAAACTGCCGTGAAACCCCCTAATAGGGTCCAGGGAGAAGCCCTGGTTGGTACACAAGGGGTGTGGTCCCCGGAAGCTGTTATATAAGGACACAGTTTTGGTGTTTTTGGACATATAAACATTAAAAGCACACCAAGAACCCAATATTTGTAAAATGAATAAATAGAAGAAAAAATTGGCCTCCCATTTCTCCACTCTTCCGAATGTTCCTGCACTCTTCTGAATGTTCCTGATCGTCTAGGGATTCTTTTTCTGCTTCAGAATCGGTCACGGTCTCCGTCGAATCTATCATGCTACGATTGTTTGTAGTACTTAGCATGGGTTCATACATGTATGACTGTATTCGCTATGTCAAGTCAACTTCGGGTATTTCTCCATCACTTTCATTGTTATCCAGAAAATATGCTATTTTCTTAGAGGTTTACTATAACTTGTTTTACTATCGACGTCTCTGGTGACGTCATAAACAGGGGATGTAACCCCGTCGGTTATATCGAATATTGTCAATCTTAAAATTATAAAAATATTTTTAACATTTAAGTATCAGTACAAATCGAAAACTTTTAGAATTACAATTTTTATGTGAAATTGACAATATATCAACATTTGGGGGGAGGGGCGTCATATCCATTACACTTGACCTGTAAAATCGTGAAACTAAGTGAATGTTGTTCCAAGATGATGTTTCAAAAGAAATAGATTATCATGTACATTTATGAATGGAAGCAACTAAAGCCACAGAAATGACATTGTTTTGTTCTATAAAATTTTACATGCTTTTTGTTTTAGAAAACATGGAGAATACGTGTGCATATAAACAAGTTAATACCAACGTTGCAACTGATACTAGTATTCAAATGTGCAAGTTCAAGAGGTAGGCAAGTTTATGCTGTATATTTTCTACAACAGTCTTCAATTTTTTCAATTGTTGGACCAAAAAAATGATGGAATTCAGAATTTTCATTAACTTTATGACCCTCTTGTGAACTTGCAATATGACATATGTCAAACCCGATACTAATTTTTTAAAAGACGTGATCTGATTTCCAAATTGATGATCTCCTGACTTCTCCAAATGGTGGTCATATAAAGCCGTCATCTTACCTTCCTCTCGTAGGTATTCTTAAAGTAATTTTAAGTAGCTTACTTCATATTATGGATTGAAGTTTACATAAAACATTAAAAATACATACTTGAAGCATAATGTATCATCGAATTTTTTAAGTTTATATTTACATTCTTAGCTTTTACCCTAAAAATTCATATATACTGAATGAACAATGGGTTTAATTTTTGGGTTTTATTTTAATATGGATAAAATAACACGTGTAAGAAATATAATGAAAATTTTAACCGTTTTGGTACTTTTATATATATACACACTTTCGCTAGGCGTACAGAATAGTAGCAGCCTATAATGTACTCCGAAAATTAAGGTCCTAACCTAAAATGGGAAATTTAAATGAAAGGACATGAGATGAACGCCCGTTGTGTTGAAAATGATTAAATCATCAGCAATTCCTATTTTGAATTAATTGCAGTTAAGGTTTTTAATTTATACGATTATTATACACACTATTTGGAAATTACATACTTTTCCTGCAATCAATTGTTAGACATATCATATTATATAGGTTTCAGAAATAGCACGATTATACATTATCCTCTATATATTACAACATCTGTCAAATTCTTATCTGTCCAAATTTACTTGCCTATTATCGGATAATGATTGATGTGTTTGTTTTTGACAAATTCAATACTAAACACCGTGTTGTCGACGTTGATTGCTTGCTATAATTATACATAATCGCAGTGAGAAAAACATTGGAAAGTGAAAAGACACACCACCTACGTATTCCTGATGATTCAAAACTGAATACACTGTACTGTAGTAAATATAATTAGAATGAACACTTATTTGATATGATTGGTCATCAGAGATTTACTAGGAAGGTACAATGTATCTAGATTTGGTAGGGGGCGGCATTCTGCAAATCGCGAAATCTATTTCCATGGATGGTTTAATATAAAGCCAATTCGATCGAATGTTTTGTTTTTCTTGACTGAATGACACTTTGAGTTCCCATCTGTCTCATAACGATAATGAAAATAAAACGATTCTTACCAAAGTCACATTCTATTGATTGATTGTGTAAACTTACGTCCCGTCGAGAAATTTTCACTCATATTGAGACGTCACCAGCTGTAGGAATTTTCACTCATATTGAGACGTCACCAGCTGTAGGAAAAGTACCACAAATTTAGACATGCTTAAAGCTCAGGGTCGAGCAGTGAGGGTTCTTTATCGTGCCAACGCCAGCCGCGACACGGGACCTCCGTTCTTAAAGGACACAACGCATGTTTCTAAACTTTTTCATTTTTTCAGCAAAATTAACTCTTTTTATGCCTAAAACTACTTTAAATGTGTTTTAAATGAAATATTTTGCGTAGTTTTCGAGTTTGAAAGCGATGAAATTCAAATCTTGCGATATGCATATTTTCTTTCGCTAGTTTACGCGCCATTTTGTGTGACGTCATATGCGCCCTCGGGTTTGAAAACATCTATTAGCCATATCATAAACAGATTAGATTTAATCGACAAAAAACCAATTGTCACGTTAACGGCTTGTAAATAATAATGCATTAAGATGTTTTGTGCCGTGCTCGGGTGTACTAGTTGTCGGTAGAAAGGATTTAGACTGAGTATTTTTCAATTTTTCGAAGGAAGGTACGAGAAAAAAGACGTGGATAATTTTTTTGTTGGAGCAAGAACTTTACCTTAAAAAACACACCCAGTCACCTTTTCAAACATCGCTTGGACAGAGACCCTGATAAACTGCGAGAAAATGGATATATCGAAGCTATAAGCACTGGTAGGCCTATAGCATACATTCTATTCAATACACACTCGGATCAACTGACCTTCACCTTGTAACAACATATATCGACGATACAATGTAACTTCTACCAACTGGTAGATTTACAACAACAAAAAATAAAGATACAAAATAATTGAACTTTTAATTATACAAATAATAGAATATTGTATTTTCTAACTTTAAATTGAATTATAAAATTATTTCTTTATTGAACTCGTAGCATCTTGAGTGCGTCAGTAGGCTATAACGCCGTGCTCCCACTTCGTACTTCCTAAAGACGTACAGATCACAATTCAAAAATAGTAATAAGATTGCTTTATCAAAATAAAATAATGTGATTACCACTTTAAATTTGAATATTTTTATTGATTTGTGTGTGTATTATCTTTTTCTTTCTTTCCGAAATGCACGCGTGACAATAGCTTGGCATAGGGCCTAGTTGTCGACAATTTAACGTATCATAATTTGTCTAATCCAAAAATAAATAATGATTGCACTGTTTATTTTAGAAAAACAGCGCCAATTACATATGTATAAAGGAATAACATCCCCAAACAGTTTGTAGACAGCGACCCATATAAACATTATTTACTCACAATTTTGCCGATTTCATACACGCTTTACTCGCTATATTTGGGTATTTACATCGTTATATGTGTGCACTGGTGGCGAACACATATAAAACTCGGACAATTTATCAACATCGATTTAAATGTTGCTCATGGTAAATTAATTAGGCCCCTAAAAGTTGAGTTTTTAATAATATCTCGCAGTACTTTCACAATCCCAAGGGCGCATGTGACGTCACTGTACCACGTGACTACCTACCTAATTAACTTGACTTTTTGAAATCGGGGCTTAGATTTAAGTCTGTATTGTGGTTAATTATCGCAAAATTTCGGCGAACGAACTATTAGAATTAATTACTATAAGCATAAAGAAGACAAAATGCATGTAATATTGTATACTTTGAAAACATGAGATATGTCCTTTAAGGTCATGTCCGAAAGACCCGTGATTTTCACTTCTAAATGCCGAGTGGTTGACGAAGGAGCAAACACAGCCTATGTTAACGTCTCAGGTTTGACGCGGCCATGGCATGAGCGGGATTCGAACTCACGACCTCCCGGTTACGAAGCGAACGCTCTACCTCTGAGATACCGGGTCCGGTCACATTCTAATGCGAAACAAGCAAATCCCAAATGTTTGATATGATGATCTTTAAGAAAATAAGATTGGCTGTTTCGGGTGTTGATTATAGCACCATTGATCTAAATGTGGTTTTCTTGCACTCAAATGCGACATCATTGTAGCAACATTATTGCAGTCCCTTTCTTTCCGTTGCGATTCTACATAGCCACTTTTATCACAAAAATTATTGCGTAATATCTTTTGGGGGTATTTCTGATGTTCATTGGTACCTTACGATTTTGCTAGTCCGTCGGATGGGACGATAAAAGGTGTCAAGGATCACAACCCCTTTGGCACGCAAAAGACCGTTTTCCTGATTTTCGAAAAATAGTAGGCTCACATAGGGTCGACAGGGAAACTCAAACACTCACAACCAAACATATTTCAATTAGTTAACCGCTGTAAAATGGCTGAAATATTGACAAAACGGAGTAAAACCTCAATCAATCAATAATATAAAAAGGTACAATAAATACTAGCAGTCCTTACAGTCAACATGAAAAAGGTGAAGATAACGAACAACAATCAATCTCTTATATCCTATAAATGAATAAAATCGAGAACAGAGCAAACATCCCTGGAAACACAAGAGGTGGGATCACGTGCCATGGTTGAATACACATCATCTGTTGACCGGTCACACCTGCAGTGAACCCCCAATCTTTATCAGATCAACGGACTTATCCGTAGTCAAATCAGTATTGGCATGAAACAGTCAGACGGCATTCGACTTAATGAGAAGTTGTATTTGCAAAATGATCACTATAATGACAATTAAATTTGCGAAATGCTGACTTTAAAAGGGACATTCCCCCACTTCTGATGAGACAGAAAAAAACAGAGGCCCTGTGTCACAGCAGGTGTGACACGATAAAGATCCCTCCTTGCTCAAAAGCCGTAAGTGCCGAATATACTGTAGGCCTAAATTTTACAGCCCTTCACCGCCAATGATGAAATCTCCATATGGGTGGGAAATTCTCTAGAATGACGTTAAACAATATACAACCAATCAGCCTTTCCATCTATCACACTGTGGTCTACCACTAAGATAAGACTGAAACCATGTAAAAGAATTTTGACAAATAATAAATGATAAAAGCTTGTGTAACGATAATTGGTGATTTACAGTATCAAAGGCTTTGCTAGGATCAATAAAACGAACACCTGTTAATTTGCCATTGTCTATTTTATGTTTAATCATTTATCAAAAATATTATGAAGTGTCGTTTCACATGAATGCTTTGGTCGAAACCGAAATGATGTTCTGTTAAAAGATTGTTTTTATCTAATTACTTGTAAAATGAGTTAACAACACGTCTTTCTAACTTTGCTGACAATTGCTAAAACTGACACCGGTCGATAATTTTTCACCATAGAATTGTCGCCAGATTTAAA